>NC_069104.1:2117500-2395793 GCF_947172395.1 Bicyclus anynana | reverse complement strand
CTGTACTACACCAATCTGGTGCCGTATTACATATTGTACAAGTATCACAGAAAAATATGCATTCATTTTCAACCGACGAAAGACAGAGAGAAGGTTAACAATTTGACGTGTATATTTTTATGTATGAACATCTGTAACTTTTATTGTGTAGATTTTGATATTTCTTTTTTCACCCGGACGTGGGCTTTCTAACTCACGATCTTTGGGGCGTCCGAACTGATCCATTCAGGTCACAGTTACCCCCTCCCGAATGTCCCTTTAAGCCGAGGTCCGAGTCTCATAGGAAACGCCCTTAGAGAGTCGTTCCGTCCTCTATCTTTATTTCAGCCTTCGGGTCTCATCAAGCGATGCTTCTGCGCTCGCCCAAACCCCCCGGTGACGTCGTAGTGGTCCCACATGGATTCAAATAATGAAAGATTTTTTTTTTTATTTGAAACGGTATATTTCAAAGTTTTTTGATTGACAACTAAAATGAATTAAGCGATGATTAACATAGGGGACCTATGAAATTCCTTTTAAGTATTTTTCATTATTTTATTTTGGCGTAGTTCGCTTTAACTATTGGTTTATGAAAAGAGAAAATTAAGAAAAATTCAAAATTCTTAATTTTGTATAGGCCATAGCCTCTTTGAATAGATATCAATAGAAGTCCTACCTACAGTTTGATTAGGATAAAAATATATTCGCTTACGAATCCAATTACATTCGGGGTGTGCAAAATAATCCTATTCCTATTCATCCAGCCTAGAGTTAAATTTAATACACTTACGTCAATATTTTGTAATTATTTTCCAAAATTGAGAAAAAAAATAGCTATTAATAAAAATATTTACAATCAAATAAATATCAATCACAATCAGATTGCATTCCGTAATACGACCACAAAACACAGATCCTATGGGAATTAAAAAGGGAAAAATATTTTTATTTCTTAGAATACACAGTTAAAGGATACTAATTGTACCCCGAAGCGGTATTTATTGGAAGTTAGTAGAAAAATGTCTTTTATATTAAAACTATTCATTTGATATCAATATGGCTAATGGTGGATAATAATTGTGGTTTTTTTAAACAAAATAGACAATGTTTTGTCTCGAATAAGTACTCTTGCAATATTTTTCTTACCTTACATTATTTTTTATAGTTATAGTTTACCTCGTAATTCAACTGTAATATATACTAATTATGTGATTTTTTTACTTTATAAGCAACCGTTTAGTTGGTGGAGGGGGGGGGGGGGACACTTAGCTCTAACGAAAAGTAGCTTTTAAAACCTTAATAACTTACAACTAGAACCCTAAATCAATAAATAGTAGTAGAAGACGCCTCATATTTTCCAAGTTAAAATTTTTATTTTATTTAACTCGTTTATCTCAAAGTGTAATTTAACGTAAGACAGTCTTACGTAAACGAGTTAAATAAAAAAACAATTCAAGATTTTATTTTACGACTTTGTTCACATTTTTAATGTACACGCTCATGCTTAATTATAGCTGTCTAGTTTTAATAGGCTCTGCACTAAGCCGCAGACAGACGGACATGGCGAAACTATAAGGGTTCCTTGTGGACTACGGAACCCTAAAAAGATCCAAAAAGGTTTTTTGGGGAATTATGTACTACAAACAAAACCTGAAGTAGCTAGATATTCTCATTGCATTAAACTATTATGTAGATGTACTTATTTTCACACGTGCCATAATGTAAGTGCGCCATCACGGGATTATGGCCATTACCACATTGGGTTTATTGTTTAATTTCCTGAAAGCGCACATTTCATTTGTCTGACACATAGTTGGCACGCGGTTATTACTGGAGTGAACCCTCGATAGCACTAGGTATTGAATTATAATATATATGCATATATTTCTTTGATTATGAACCATCTTTGCTATTTTCTGGAGAGTTTTGATGTTTTTATACACTTTTATTTTAAAAAAAAAAGAATTATCCAAATTGGTCCATAAATGACGAAGTTATGCGCGAACACACATAAAAATAAAAAAAATATATATATACGGTCGAATTGAGAAACCTCCTCCTTTTTTTTGAAGTCGGTTAAAAAGGAGAAATAAATTAAAAAGAAAAAAAAAAACAGAATGACTATTGAATATGAATAGAAAAATCTGCGTAACATCATCATCATTATCAGCCGATGGACGTCCACTGCTGGACATAGGTCTTGCATGGACTTCCAAAAACAATAGTAGGGGAGCCCGGGATGCTAAATTTGCAGTTACTAGAGCGTCGTTGGGATCGATTGCATTTGATTGATTAAATCATAGGAAAAATATAAGGTTATTTACTTTTTTTGCTTTTAGCGGTGAAAAAAAAACCACAGACTTTAAAAGCAATTTTTACTACTTTGGCTTACTAAAATTATCAGAAAATTTTAGCGATGAATTTTTTATTTCCTTTAAAATAAGTAAAAAATGAATCACGCTCGTAACTCGAGAACTGAAATATAAGGGTTTTATTTTGTAACTTTGGGTTTACGTTACGATCTAATCGTCAGATTTTCGAAATGCACACCTTTTAGCTATCAACTCACTTATCTTATCTTAATCTGATGTGCTGATTGAGAATTTCTGAAGTTAGTTTTGTTTTGCTTGCCCTAAACGTACCCACCAATATTAGGGGCTTATACTTGATGGAGGTAATCAACAACATGCAAAGTATACTCCCTTATGTTCATCTACCGCGCTCAAGTAACTGCAAAAAACTGGTCTTCGGCTCGCCTACTACAACGGTCTCGAGCCACCAGCATCCAACGACTGCGAAACGCTGGCTTAATTTCATGTCGGTGACAGTAATGTCTGCCTTTAACTCCTATATACTTACTCGTATCTGTAGGAAATAGAATAAACCTGAACAAGTAGATAAATATCTACTTATTCGCTCTATGTATACTGTATGATGTAAAACTCAGCGCGCCTCAAATGCGGACGTTTGATGAAAATGGCCATCAAGCTGCTTATCTTAATCCTTGCGTTGAAGTGCGGCCACTAGAGCAACGTTTTTGCAAGATTTTCTTCTATAGGTCGAGATTTTTTTTAACAATTTTTATACTATTTTATAACTATAAGGTATTAAGATACAGGCTTTAAATGTAAAAACGTTTCAAAATTTTCTTTAGTAATATTGTATTGATTTGGATACCCATAATTTCAAATTGGACTTTAAATACTTATTTAACAACATCTCATCTGTCTTTTACTGTCTACGGCAACTTTGTCTTTAAGGGCAACGACCAAAACACAGCTGCAAAATATGATTCTATAAATCCTATAAGTATTTCTATACCCTTTCTTCCAGAAAATTACACATTCTTACAAATTTTCAAAAAATAAGTCCTTCTAGCAAATAACTCAAAGCGTTGCAGGGAGGGACATCATCAAGAGACATACAAAGGCTTGCTTAATTGTGTCTAAAGTTATGAAAAAAAAATAAAGTGTATTAAAATAAAATGTACATTAAAAAAATCCATTATTTTACTATTTATAAGTATAACAATAAATAAGTATATTGTAACAATCGGGCATAAATCGCCTTTCTCATAGCCACACTCTATCTTCTTCATTATTTAAATGGCGCTCCTAATGTGTGGGGAAATTAATGAAGTCGGAAAAGTTATTAGCGACGAAGCAGACTAATGTACGGGAAATATATCAAGAGATAAGGTGCTAAGTTTATGAGTAATACACATTTTAACTGACGCGTCTATATTTGAGGCTTTTAGGATTTTATTGTATCTCATTATTATTTCAATTTAACATTTTTCATGAACAATAAATTCGTAATTATATTATTACTAGCAGACGCTCGCGACTTGGTTAGCGTGGAATTCAGTTTTTCACAAATCGCGCGGGAACCATAGATTTTTCCGGGATAAAAACTAGCCTATGTGTTAATCTAGAGTAATATCTATTTCCATTCTACGTTTCAGCCAAATCGCTTGAGTAGCCGCGACACATAGGAGGAAAAAACATACACACTTAAACACAAACTTTTGCGTTTATTATAATTGTAGGAAGTAGGATTTTGTCAGGTGAGATCGCAGTCAAGAGCTAACTTGTTGAACTCATGTTGATATAATAATAATAATAATAATAATAAGCCTGTTTATTTCCAATCCAAATAAAAAAATAACATAACTTACAAGCAATTTTTAAACTTAAAAACTAACATAATATTATAAACTAAAAAAAATGCATTAATATATTAATTGCTGTCGCTTTCTTCGTTACCATTGATCGGAACCCCTTCTCGGGTAAAGGCCACCTCCAGCTTTTTCCAGACCTCTCTGTCTTTAGCTTTCTTTATCCAATCATTTCCTGCTATTGTTCGTATATCATCTATCCACCTTTTTTTGGGGCGCCCTCTTCTCGTTTTTCCAGTTGGGAAAGACCAACATGTTGATACACAGTTTCTTAAATGTCTTCCTTGCGTGCTCTGAGTGATCCTACTGGTCACTTTCAAGTTGGTGCCTATGTGACTTTATTCGTTACTGAAAACACCATATAAAAGAAAAAAAATTTAATAAAAAAAATTCAACCGACTTCCAATTCAAAAATTAACCTAAACTAAAAAGCAAAAAATAACATCTTACCTATGTGCTACCTTCTGATCAGTTTGAAGGCGGTGCCAAGCCAGTGATGTTTTAATTAGAGCCGTTTAAATTACAAAATTTCTGTGGTTCTTTCAGAAACGGCTTTAATTAAAACATGACACTAGATTGGCACCGCCTTCAAACTGATCAGAAGGTAGCACATAGGTAAGATGTTATTTTTTGCTTTTTAGTTTAGGTTAATTTTTGAATTGGAAGTCGGTTGAATTTTTTTTATTAAAATTTTTATTTTTTAATTTTTAGTGTTAGCACACCTACAGAGTGTGAACAAAAATTAATAAGCAATTAGTTGAAACGTTATTTTTTTATAATAAGTATCTAAGTCCTACAATCCCAATTTTAAAAATACTACCTTAACTCATATACAAAATTTTACTCCCCCTTTATCCACACGTAATATGAATATTCAGAAAATCGTGAAAGGTGACTGTCCTGCGTCATCATCACCAGACCCCCTATGCAGTCACATTCTCATCAATATAAAATTTATCAAGTCCAAACACAAGGTAGCTATACCAAAAATTTTCTTAGAAGTCTTATCACCAAAACAAACCCGTCTTGTCACTAAAATCACATATTTCACTTACGTTATACGTAATTTCTAAAGAACAAAGTGTCTAAATCCTTTATTATACGCGTACAGTACGAATTACACCAAAAACTACACCGAATTTACGATTTATTCACATTTATTTTCTGAAAAACAAAATCACAACAAGATTAATTTGCACAGCTTAACTACGATTACGGCAATTTGACATTTCGTAACGCTAGATTGTCTATGAAAAGCAAGGATGGGTAAATAACATCGAGCGTTAACTTATCGATAAATGATAATGAATGATTCTTTAATAATTGATATGTTGTTAGTTTAAAGATGGGAAAATGAAATATTTTATAATCATTTTATTTTAAAAAATAGTTTTTTAATAAAAATGTTATACAATACATATGCTCACGTTATTCTATAGCGTAAAAGATATCTTACGAATAGTAGCATTATTCAAACACTGGTATGGATAACATTATCTCAATACGATTTTTAATAAAAATCGTCAAATCAAGATTTTAACAAAAACTAGCAATGTAAATTTAATTTGCAAAATGCGCGCGATCAGCTGTTTTCCAAGAGGTCAAATAGGCAGGTCACGACTAATAGGTATCTATCTATACAAAGTCACAAACAAACTGCGCGACGTTGTATTGCCGACCGCCGCCGGTGCCGAGGAAAATAATTGCTATCTCTCTCTAACCTAAGCCGCGCGGCGTGGTTAATAGGTATTTTCAAAATATTGAAACTTTAGGTCCTTTCGCTAGACGCTACGCTATTTTTTAACCGACTTCCAAAAAGGAGGAGGTTCTACGTTCGGCTGTATGTATGTTTTTTTTTTTTTTTTTTTTTTTTTTTTTATGTATGTCCAGCGATAATTCCGTCATTTGTGGACCGATTTTGAAAATTCTTTTTTTGTTTTGAAGGGTTTGATTCCAGGGTGGTCCCATTTTTTTCATGTCAGGATCTGATGATGGCATCCTGGAGAAATCGAGGGGAACTTTCGAAAATCGTAGAGACGGCTAGTGCGTTTGTTAGTGTTTCCATAAGGTATTTTAAACCACTACAATTTTATGAAGGTCTGGAGTCGGTCTGATGATGGAGCCGATACACAGACGATGGAACTCGTCAACGATTTACAGCAGGTACCTTTTGTTTGGGCTTGATTTATTTGTATTGATGAGAACTTTCCACCTAGATGGGTTGTGACTGTATTAAGGGTCTGATGATGAAGACGAAGGACAGTTAAGAGAACTCCTCAACGGTTCACAGTAGCTACCTTGTGTTTGGACTTGATAAATTTGTATTGATGAGAACTTTCCACCTAGATGGGTTGTGACTGTATTAGGGGTCTGGTGATGAAGACGAAGGATAGTTAAGGGAACTCCTCGACGGTTCATAGTAGCTACCTTGTGTTTTGACTTGATAATTTTGTATTGATGAGAACTTTCCACCTGGATAGGTTGTGACTGTATTAGGGGTCTGGTGATGAAGATGAAGGAGAGTTAAGGGAACTCCTCGACGGTTCACAGTAGCTACCTTGTGTTTGGACTTGATAAATTTTATATTGATGAGAACTTTCCACCTATATGGATAGTGACTGCACAGGGGGTCTGGTGATGAAAACGGAGGACAGTCACCTTTCACGTTTTTCTGAATATTCATATTACGTGGATAAAGGGGGAGTGAAACTTTGTAGCTTTGGGAGCCGTGATAGCCCAGTGGATATGACCTCTGCCTCCGAATCCGGAGGGTGTGGGTTCGAATCCGTTCCGGGGCATGCACCTCCAACTTTTCGTTGTGTGCATTTTAAGAAATTAAATATCACGTGTCTCAATCGGTGAAGGAAAACATCGTGAGGAAACCTGCATACCAGAGAATTATCTTAATTCTCTGCGTGTGTGAAGTCTGCCAATCCGCATTGGGCCAGCGTGGTGGACTATTGGCCTAACCCCTCTCATTCTGAGAGGAGACTCGAGCTCAGCAGTGAGCCGAATATGGGTTGATGACGACGAAACTTTGTATATGAGTTAAGGTAGTATTTTTAAAATTGGGATTGTATGACTTAGATACTTATCATAAGAAAATAACGTTTCAACTAATTGCTTATTAATTTTTATTCACACTCAGTAGGTGTGCTAACACTAAAAATTAAAAAATAAAAATTTTAATAAAAAAAATTCAACCGACTTCCAACTCAAAAATTAACTTAAACTAAAAAGCAAAAAATAACATCTTACCTATGTGCTACCTTCTGATCAGTTTGAAGGCGGTGCCAATCCAGTGTCGTGTTTTAATTAAAGCCGTTTCTGAAAGAACCACAGAAATTTTGTAATTTAAACGGCTTGAATTAAAACATCACTGGCTTGGCACCGCCTTCAAACTGATCAGAAGGTAGCACATAGGTAAGATGTTATTTTTTGCTTTTTAGTTTAAGTTAATTTTTGAGTTGGAAGTCGGTTGAATTTTTTTTATTAAAATTTTTCTTTAGTTCGTGTTCGGCGGTCTGTTGACAAACAAACCAAAATTCAAAAACCTTTGTGTATGTTCTATGTTATGTTAGTAGTGATTTTCTGTAACGAATACTCATACAATTGTGTCGTTTGTATTGTGTGTGTTTGTGTGTGTTGACTGAGAAGTCTTGAAATGCTTAGATCAAATCAATTCAGTACTCATGAATATTGTACCTACTATGACGACAGAACGTCTCGTAAACGAGAAACAACCTGAAGTAAGTTAATTACCTGTACCTAGTTAAAAACTTGTAAAGTATAAAAAATAGGTATTAGATAGGTAAGTGTAGCCAGCCGATTTGCTGTCGATGCGTACGTACCTACTCGTACGTACACAGTAGATTGCGGAGCGTTGTTATCGCATTGTTAGCTGTACATTGCGTGCTCAAAATTTTCAAAATCTGAATTTTCTCATTTCCCACGTAATTGTTATTTAAAATATCGTTGTGGAAACTAAATTTAACCTCTTCACGCAGTTTTCGTTATCATGTCCCTTACACCCAGTATGTACGTGGATACGTGCACACTTTTTTGAAGTATAAGCAAATCTTGGACGTTAGTACGTCCCCAAAAGATTAAAGAAAGAGACGGCCGCGTGGCGCAGTGGGTAGTGACCCTGCTTTTTGCATCCACGGCTGTGGGTTCGATTCCCACAACTGGAAAATATTTGTGTGATGAGCATGAGTGTATATAAGTATTTATATGTAGTATATAATTGTATATTAATACTATAATATCAACTATCTTAGCACCCATAACACAAGCTACTCTGTATGCTTACTTTGGGGCTAGATAGTGATGTGTATTGTTTAAGTATATTTATAATAATAATAAAAAAAGATTACCCCATTTCTTAACCACGCGTACCCATAGGCATAAACCGTGCACCGTTCACCGTTTGTGACACGTGATATTTAATTTCTTAAAATGCACACAACCGACAAACGTTACTATACGTTCCCTTTTAAGATAACGTAGTATAGTAACGGATGTTTTAGTTTAGGTATTTCAGTTATAACGATACCTACTTGATATCGTTCCGATGCCCGCCGTTAACTTCTCAACCCTACTGATTGTCTTTGATTCATAGTCGGCCATTATTGTTGTGTAAAAAAGTCATCTAAGTAAATTTCGAGTATACTGTGAACCGTCGAGGAGTTCCCTTAACTCTCCTTCATCTTCGTCACCAAACCCCTAATACAGTCACAACCCATCTAGGTGGAAAGTTCTCATCAATACAAAATTATCAAGTCAAAACACAATGTAGCTACTGTGAACCGTTGAGGAGTTCCCTTAACTATCCTTCGTCTTCATCACCAGACCCCTAATACAGTCACAACCCATCTAGGTGGAAAGTTCTCATCAATACAAATTTATCAAGTCCAAACACAAGGTAGCTACTGTGAACCGTTGAGGAGTTCTCTTAACTGTCATTCGTCTTCATCATCAGACCCTTAATACAGTCACAACCGATCTAGGTGGAAAGTTCTCATCAATACAAATAAATCAAGCCCAAACAAAAGGTACCTGCTGTAAATCGTTGACGAGTTCCATCGTCTGTGTTTTGGCTCCATCATCAGACCAACTCCAGACCTTCATAAAATTGTAGTGGTTTAAAATACCTTATGGAAACACTAACAAACGCACTAGCCGTCCCTACAATTTTCAAAAGATCCCCTCGATTTCTCCAGGATGCCATCATCAGATCCTGACATGAAAAAAATGGGACCACCCTGGAATCAAACCCTTCAAAACAAAAAAAGAATTTTCAAAATCGGTCCACAAATGACGGAATTATCGCTGGACATACATAAAAAAAAAAAAAAAAAAAACATACATACAGTCGAACGTAGAACCTCCTCCTTTTTGGAAGTCGGTTAAAAAAGAATGTCTGAGAAATAAAAATCTTTATGATCGAAGTACGCCATGATTTAATAGATCACCGGTTTGGCACTGATTTCAAAGTGATCAGTAGGTAGAAAATATTATAATGCTATTTTGTTGCTTTTTAGTTTCGTGGGTACGTTTAAGTTTTGAAGTCGGTTGTATTTTAATTTTTATTTTTGTATAACATCATTTGAAAAGTGCATTAAACTATCTACTAACTAACATATAACATCTCGTTCGATGTTAAATGACAATGCATCTAAAAATTGGTATTATATTAAAGTTAAACAGAAACTTTACAGCGCTGTAAATATTATATTATGTCTTGAAATTTATCCTTAAAAATAAAATAAAAAACATGCTCTGAAAGGTCATTTTTTTGTTCATCAGAAATGCATTTCACTATAGTTTGAACCATGGCATTACATTGAACAATTTCCTTTAAAGCCAGACTCTATTGTGTTTATTGAGGACATTTACATATCACGACTGCTATGCTTATTTTACTAGCGTTGCAGTGTTTTTGTCTGAAGCGTTTAGTGGCTTTTAAGATTATTGGCGCATGATTATTTTATCCCCAAACTCCCACAGTTTTATGTAGGAACTCATGCTTTGTGTAGGAATCATAATATTATACAAGAACACCTACAGATGAGTCATTTGCTCGTTCATTCGATCAGGTCAAGATAAGAATGAAAGATTGTCATAAAGTTCTAATCACCTGGGTCTATCCAAATGATTTAATGACCTGGGCCACTGTCTTACATCTACTAATAGGGAACAATACCGAGTGTCATATTCATTTTCATCTTACTAATTCAAAATGGGACATTTACTGACACCTAATGAGAAAGTTAATTCTTACATTTTCTATTTTTTTTTGCTCAGCTACCGTAATTTGTTTATAGTAAAAAAAACTTAATTATGTCACGATATTTTATCCTATCGTAATCGTATGATTAAATACCCCCAATGCAGGCATTGTGATACATTGACCGTTGCAACTATGAGTCAGCGCGTGCCCGCATTTTTTGTCGTAACGTGATCGTCACAGTCGGGTGCTTTTAGGCTCTTTATGGTCTTGTGACGTAAAGAAATGCAATTTTCACTTTTTTATTCTTATTAATAAATGCCGTTAAGCTTATACATTGTTCGAACGTGCTTCTTTATATTAGAGTTTAACATCGTTAATCAAGTTAACATATTCGATAAACCGTTTGTATAAACTACCAACTGTCCGTTATTTTAACCAATTTTAATAGACATTACTCTCCATCCTTAGAGGAGGACGGATATGGAGCGTAGACCAACTAACCACCAAAATCTTCAATGGTGTTTTTGCCACAGGACAGCTGATTTCTCATTGGTATGCCGAGAAAAATCTATACTAATATGGCTAAAGCTGAAGAGTTTGTTTTTTTGTTTGCTTGAACGCGCTAATCTCAGGAACAACTAGTCTGATTTGAATTTTTTTTCAGTTTTAAATAGCCCATTTATCGAGGAAGGCTCTATCCCCGTATTCTTAAGGGAACGGGAACCACGCGGGTGTAACCGTGCAGCGTCAGCTATTATTATAATACGGTTTATACTTGGCCGATTGATCTATGACTGATCTTTTGAAAGTAGCTATTAACTAAACGCTTGGTACTAGGACGATTGAGGGTCTTGAAAAAACTATATCCTAAAGCCACTACCCCGCAAATGCCTTATTAATAATGGCTACATTGGCTAACAATTTTTAATCATTGGCTGACAATTTAAAAGTTTTAATATAATTAAACAAACCTACAATGTTGAAATTTAATTTTAAATATTACACCTTATTACATTTAAGCTATAAAATTGTAAACGTAATAATGAAGAGCATCATTATAAGAGTACCTTACACGTTTCAGGTAAAGATCTCTTTGCGTTTTGTAGAACAATAATTGCATTAACATCTCTTGTTTAACTTCCAGCACCTGCAGACGTCTGCGATAACACTTGGCGTTTGCTCGCTTGGTAATTTGTTATTTTGTTCTGTAATAATATTCCCGTTTATTGTAAAATCAACTGGAAGTATAATAATTTATAAGGACAAATAATTGAACTTTTTATAGTCTTATTTAGTGTACTCATAATCCAGGAGTGGTGGACTGGTTGTTCGATCCCCACCCGTTGATCTATTGTCGTACCCATTCCTAATACAGTTTTCCCGACTAGTTGGAGCGCAATGGGAATATTGGTCATATTTAAAAAAAAAAGATGTGGCAAATATTCTTAAAATAAAAAATAAAAACATACCCTCAATAAAATAACTTTGGGAGTCTCCGTTTTAAAACTAGAATATAACTTGCTTTTTTCACATCTGTACCTACCATCTCAATACATTCTACCTTTTTTTGGGTCTGGGGGATTTGTCATAAAGGTGGGATGACTTACAAAATTAATTTATTTCAAGTAGGCTTAGTTTACAAGCACTTTTACTAGAAACGTCAAGTTTGACTATTTGGAAAGAAAAATCATACATTATACGAGTAATATACAATAATTACAATCTTTTCAACGTCTTTTATTTTTACTTCCTGTGTGAAGGTGGAAGCTGCTTCCATGACCTCCAAGGATCTTTGTCATCCTACTAATATTATAAACGCGTGAGTTTGTATGGATGTTTGGATGTTTGTTCCTCTTTACCGCCGCTACTACTGAAGCGATTTGGCTAAAATTTGGAATGGAAATGGATTTTACTCTGGATTAACACATAAGCTACTTTTTATCCCGAAAAAATCCATGGTTTCCCGAGATTTGCGAAAACTGATGATTTTAATGATATGAATGTTCGTTACTCTTTCACGCCTCGACTACTTAACCGAATTAGCTGAAATTTGGTATTGAGATATATTATAGCATGGATTAACACAAAGGCTACTTTTTGTTTTCCATGGTTCCCGAGGAATTTGTGAAAAACTAAATTCCACGCGGACGAAGTCGCGGGCGTCCGCTAGTTATGAAATATGATTTAATTATTAAGTCCATCCTATACAAAGTGTTCATTATCTAAAAGGGGTTTATTTTTCATTCTTACATTTGCATTTTTAATCTTAGTTAGGATAGCTCGGGTGTAGGGTCTTTGAACTAGGTAATACGCGACCGCGTTAACAAATAAGAGGTAATGTATTTATCAGGCGGTTCGAGGAAGCGCCGTAAAGCTCAATTAGTGTAAGAGCCAAAACACAGCGACTTGCAGACGCCTCGTAATTGTTTATGTTTATTGCATGCTCATTGTTTGCTACTAGCGAGTTGTTATACTAGGGCTGGCTCTTTGACAAATCTATACCAGTTGGTAGATTTGTCAAAGAGTCAAAGAGACACTGGTCGAAAGGACATGTCCCAAAATGGGCCTTTATCACACTAATATTATAAAGGCGTAAGTTTGTGTGTAAGTGTGAAAATGTGTGAAATTTGGAATGGAAATAGATTTTACTTTGGATTAACACATAGGTTACTTTTTATCCCGGAAAATCCATGATTCCCGCGGGATTTGTGGAAACCTAAATTGCACGCGGACGAAATCGCGGGCGTCCGCTAGTTATTTATAATTTACAAGTAGGTCGATAGTGTTTTTTACGGACAGAAGATACAAAAAGCTGTTGAGAATATAATTTTCAGAATTTTTGGAACCCGCATTAATTAGATAAATATTTTTTTTGTTTTGCTCCCTTATCTACAAATTAAAGATAGAAGTTCAGGCAATAACTGATAATATCACCGCGATAATTAGGTAAACAATTATAAAATAAGGTTCCTCATCATTACATATTTTTTTATTATTATCTACAGGGCCAGCTAGCCGCGATAGCCCAGAGGCTGAATTCGAATCCGGTCCAGGGCATGCACCTCCTTTTTTTCAGTTATGTGAATTTTAAGAAATTAAATATCACATGTCTCAAACGGTGAAGGAAAAATATCATGAGGAACCCTACATACATGAGAATTTTCTTAATTTTCTGCGTGTGAAGTCTGTCAATCCGCATTAGGTCACCGTGGTGGTCTAACCCCTCTCATTCTGAGAGACGACTCGTGCTCAGCAGTGAGCCGGATTGTTAATGATGATGAAGTCTACTGGGCCAGACCTCCTTTCTTGTAAGAGGATATGGAGCTTAAAACCACCAGGCTGCTTCAATGCGGGTTAGCGTGCTAAATTATAGATCTAAGTATTTTATTTTTTCTGGTTTTGCACAGCCCTGGGTGGTTTTGCGGAGGGTAATTTGCTGTGAACAGTCTGATAATGCCGATGTAAGGTAGAAAGTTGTAACGTAGGAGACAATTTGATTAAATTGACATGCATTAGAAGGAGTTTAATATTTTAAGACGTTAAGTAAACCTACGGCAAAGTGATATTAGTATAAGCCGTACGCTTTCGGGGAGTGTAAGTTATAGATAGTTATTATGGTGATGTTTATATTTTTTATTGTTTACTAGCGAACGCGCGTGACTTCGTCCGCGTGGAAATCAATGTAAACTCAAGCCCTATTTCACCACTTTATAAAATTTTTGAATTACGTTATATTTCGTATTTTTTTATGATTTATGTATTTTAAAACTGTAACTCTAAAAATGATGGACTTTCCATACAAACTTTCAACGCCTATCAAAGTATCCTATAACCTTTTCTGTATTATGCCAACTTTCTGTATTATGCCTGAATAACAATAAAACACGGACAGACAGACAGACAAAAAATCGTAAAAAAAAATTTTTACGGTTACGGTACGGACGGTTTAAATTCCGTCATGTAATTTTTTTGTAAATTTTATATAGCCTATAAAATAAGACATAGTAGGTATTATTACGTATCTTTTGACATATCATACATTAAAATCAGTTCAGTATTTTAAGCGCTACATTGGAATATACATACATAGACTGCCAAAATCATTACCCTTCCTTTTGGATTCGCTGTAGTCGAGTAAAACACTTATAGCACACATACACGAAGGTACGCACAAATTAAACACACACAGTCATAATCACACCTACATAACATAGATACCCAAATACTACTATTTATTATAAAAAACGTCTAATTAATACTTACAGCAAACGCGATTTATTCATTAAGGAAATTCTACCGCTAATACATTATATTCATTCTAAAATTTAATTACGTTTTTATTTTATTAATGTTTAGCTCAATAGCTGAACGGTAAGAGCGGTTGGACTCATCATCAAGTGGTGGTGGTTCGATCCCTGCCCCGTTGGTCTATTGTCGTACCCACTCCTAACAGGACTTTCCAACAACCATGGACTTTTCCGGGATAAAAAGTAACTTATGTATTAAACTAGAGTAATATCTATTTCCATTCAAATTTCAACGAAATCGGTTTAGTTGTTTCGGCGTTTAAGAGTAACAAACATCCATACAAACTTTCGAGTTTATAATATTAGTAGGATGAACTAACAATTAAAAGAGTAACTCTAAAAATGAATGGACTTTCCATACAAACTTTCAACCCCTAATTCACCCCCCTAATTTTTATTTTAGAATCAAAAAGAATCCTATGTTTTGCTCCAAGGTCCCATTTACGATCATACCAAAATTCATCTTGATCGGTTCAGCCGTTTAGGCGTGAAAAGGTAACAGACAGACAGACAGTTACTTTCATTATATGCTTGCATTTATAATATTAGTATAGTTTTGGAAAATATTCTTTATAAAAAAAAAGCTATTAAAATATTATCACAACATTCGTGATTTTTACACAGTATGTATATATTATGTCATTACATTTCTTAGAATTACCTTACTTACCTTAGTGATACCTGACCTGTAACACGTCACACCAGTAATGACTCTGTTAGCTCCACCACAACCGTTCCCGGTATCGTTTGCTGAGGATCGATATCGGAAGGCAATCGTTACTGGATGACGAATTGTCTTGCCATAGTGTAATTGTACGATAGAGACTATAACAACTTTTAGAAAAAATAAAGGTTAGGGTACAACAATTCGCCTATACTTGATATAGATAGGTAGGAAATAGACTGGAAACTACACACCACTATATGCAGCATGCGACCAACGACATATTATCTCGTTAAAAGATTTTTTTTTTATTCTTTATAAGTTAGCGCTTGACTACAGTCTCACCTGACGGTAAATGATGATGCAATCAAAGATGGAAGCAGGCTAACTTTTAGGAGGAGGATGAAAATCCACACTTTCCTTTTCGGTTTCTACACGACATCATGACGGAACGCTAAATCGCTTGACGGTACGTCTCTGTCGGTAAATAGACATAATATATCAACCAATGGCGACGGAGTAGATCCAATTCTCTTTCGTCCCTACGCAACGAAATAAAATATCGATATTTCCAATTGCGCAGCTATTGTTTGACGTTTGTCTATTTCTTTTCGCTAGATAGTCGTTCGGTCACACGTTAGGCCTAATTCGCGTTTACGTTAACGCGATAGTAACAGTATGAAAACATTAAAGACCTCCACTAGGCCCACTGTTTAAAACAAGTAGTACTCTTTCTCATCGTCGAGTTCTTCTTTTTAAAAACACGCTCATATATTGATTTACTGTTCGTAAGAATTGTATCTGTTAGTTAATTACTCTGTACAAACTGTATTCTACATTGCCCAGACGTTATTATTTTCAAATTAAGGTCTCACTGTCTGTATGTAAAACTCGATTACGGGAAGCGATTAAAATGATATAAACATTGTCTGATGCGATTAGTTTGTGAGTTATGTGCTGTAAGCCTGGGGCTATGGCGGTTGTCATTTTAATGAAAATAAACTACTAATGAAGTCGGTTAAAAAGTGTTCCAGTATTGTATTCTCCATGTAAATAATCGTGGGTGAAATAAATAATCTAGGCTAGTTATTGTGATGCCATCTTTTTCGTTTTTTTTTACAGAATGACTCGTTCGTTCGATCGTTAGACTAATAGACTACGCTGGCGCAATGCAGATTGGCAGACTTCACACACGTAGAGTTTTAAGAAATTTCTTAGATATATAGATTTCCTTAAGATGTTTTTCTTTTGAAAATTTAAACACGTGTTAATTAATTTCTTCAAATGCTCACATAACTGAAAAATTTGGAAGTGCATGCCCTGGGCCGAATTCAAACCTATGCCTTCTGAATCAAAGGCAGAGGTCACCCACTGGTTATCACGGATCTACCAAAGACAATATAAAGTACCTACCTAATCTACATGACCTTATCCGACCCTACTACGAGTATGTATGTTTTAGTAGGTGTAGGTAATGTATATTTTCATTTATAAGTTCTGATTGATGACAATGACTGTCACTTTTGTCCGGCTTTATCGGACGCGAGCCAACTTTTTGCCTTCATAGTGTTTTTTTAGGGTTCAGTGAACTCGGTATTAAAGTGAAACGTTTATTCTAAAAAACTGATATAGTTCCTGTTCACGTGGAAGTACGCAGATAAATTATAGCCTATGTTACCTCAGATAATATAGCTTTCCATCGGTCAGAATCAGAATAAGGAATTAATCTGAGGGTGAACAATTTTTTTGAATCGGTCTAGTAGTTTAAAAGCCTATTTAATACAAACAAACAATCAAATCTTTACTGTTTATGTTATCAGTATAGATATTTACAACCCCACTGTTGATAAAGAGGTCGTAGAAAAAACAAGTTTTATCTTTTGTTAATCAAGAATAATACTTTTTTATATTAACCATAACTGTAATTTTAAAAATTAAAACATCGGGTATTACAACACAAATGTAATAAAGTTCCAATATTGTATACAGAACCCTATTATTTTAAACTGCGATGCGCCGTTCCTCCGTTCTGTACCCCTGTTTTATTTTTTTCACAAATCGCTATACACCGAAACGGGTATCAAACCTAAACCCTTTTGTTTGGAGAACACCTGCACCATTGAGCTTTGGGTGCTCTTAACTGATTGATAGACTTAAAAACGTCCTAAATCACACATTATACCTATACAATTTTCAACTTTACATGTATATATTTTAAGCGTATTTTACATTGGATTTTTATTGTTGTTTTTATTGATGACTGTGGGTTACGCAAATTTTTTTATTTGTTAACATAATACGAAGCGTTTGAAATACTGGTTCGTGACTCATCATTTTAATTAATACTAGCGAAAGCCCGCGAATTCGTTTGCGTGAAATTCTGTTTTACACAAATCCCGAACTATAGTTGTTGTCTGGATAAACAGTGGACACGTTCTACGCTAAGGTCCAATTCATATTTATACCAAAACTAGCGGAGTCCCACGATTTCGTCCGCCCTTAGACCTCCTTACAAAATCAGTTCTTAACGGACTAACTGTAGACTACCTCCCTGCCAAATTTCAATTGCCAAATTGCGAGATTTCGTGACTTTTCGCTTTTATATTTCGCCTATTTGCTTCAATTAACTTTCAAAAAAGGGTGTTTTCCAGTTTCAATTTACTTGAAAAACACATTAGTTTTGACTCGCTAGTAAAAGCGATGTTTTGTATAACTCGCAAGTATGAATTTCGAATTCACTGCTATTTTTCTCTTTCTATAGTATTCTGTAAGACAGAGAGACATAGAGGTGACTTCGAAACTCGTAATAGCAAGATATAAAAAGTTACAGAGAAGCCTAGCTGGACTCCTACCAAAGGTAGCTTTCAAATTTTATAAAACGACGAAGATCTAGCTACCACAGGCACTCAACCTGTATGTACTAGGTATGTACATAAGTAAGATTGTGGATTAAGATTTCTTTAAACGAAGTTATTCCTATTACTAAGTTTTACAACAGATAAAGAAATTCCTCATAATCCACTTCAAGATTTTCCTTATGCTGACAGTCGACGGATAAATTATTCATCTTAGTAATAAAAGTGTGCTGTTTTTTTATATGAATAACGGATCTCTAAAAAAGGACCTGCGTTTAGCCGGAATAACGTTTTGTTTGAACTGGGTTAGCAGACCAGGAAAATTTTATACCTTCACTCAATATTATATTAATATCTATTTATATGTACAAAAGGTTCATAATTATTATCAGCATATTTTAAGGACCCTTAAAGAAGGGCATATTTTATAAACAGGCAATGGGCGAGGCACATAGTTTGTGTGTTTGCCAAGGGACGTTGGGGTCCCAAGGTGCTGCAATGGCGACCCCGCACTAAAGTGTTTTTCAGATAGCATGGGTACAGTCGCCTGTATGACAATACGTACTATTATCGTGAATCGCTACAAACTTTTAACCACTTGACTCCTAAATGGACGACCGGTCGCCCATCGTATCTGTTACGTGACATGTAAAAAAAATATAAAGTAAACTTAGGGCAATAGGCGAGTATAATGCTCCGCGCGATAGAGGAATATAAAGATTGTTTAAATGGCTCACAACGGTAGGTTAAAACCGCATTCCCTGACTGTCGGCTTCTTCAACGCAGACGGGCTTTTCGATAAAATACTCGCGGGCAGCGAATGGTCAACCGCATCATCCTACATGAAACGAACTGCAGAAAACGCAGTATTGGTCGACCCCCTACCAAGTGGTCTGACGACATCAAGTGAGTCGCAGGTATGCGCTGGATGCAGGTGGCTCAGTATCGTGATGATTGGAAGTCCTTACAAAATGCCTATGTCCTGCAGTGGACGTCCATCGGCTGATATGATGATGATGATGAACCTCACAACAAAAAACGAAACTTTACCTATTTATAATATTAGTATAGATGACTGAATCAGTAATTCGTTTTTTTTTAATCTTTTTATAAAACGAGAACCACTTAATATATACGAATACGTAAATACAAAGAATAATGTAACAAGAATGCGCGTTGCTTCCGGTTCGACATTTGCCCGTCGATCGTGCGTTGTTGTGCGAAACTCGTTTATTTCGCTAAAGTTTAAAACACATCCATCACGCCATTTTGTTTTTTGTTTGTTTTTAAATCTCGTGTGTATTGTGTAATGGAGAGATTTAGATATTTGCGTAGATATAATTTTTGATTGATGCACTGTGAATGGGATGAGAGCTCTATATTTTAATAGGTTTTGCTTTACTTTTATCAAAAGTTTTTTAATTTATTATTGAATTTTATTTATTTATGAATTAACAAAAGTTATAAGAAAGCCTTTCAGGTGTTAAATGGTAAACCACACACATATATCACAGAGTATCATTTCCTATTTTTACAAAAATATCTACTAAATTAACATGTTCCTTTTCCTCCAATAAAACCCGCAAATAGCCTGTGGTTACGACGAGACAGAATCGAAGTTTATTCATTTCAGCTGAGTACGACCCCTTACCGTGGAACTTGGGGCTTGAAACGATTTAACACCATGTGTATGTATCAAGTATTGTAACATCAATTACTCTTGCAAGCTATTGCAAGATTTTATAACAAAAAAAAAAAAAAAAAAAAACACACACACATACACACAAAATAGCTAATCAAAACCGTCTTTTTTTCCCCACATTGCAAAAACTAACATCAAAAGAATCTGTTTACAATACTGTGTCCCATCTGTTTACCTTTCTCATATTTGCATACATCAATCGTCTGCACATTATTGCATAATTTGTACATTTGCAATGCAATCGCTTATCTCTTTTTAACATCATATCAAAACTATCTCTATCCTTATCTTCAAGATTCACACACTCCAAAGCTTTCGATTTGAATTAAAAAGCACTTTATTTACAGCGGGATCATTATCAAATTGTGGTTACTTGTCAAATTGACCATGAGAAATATTCAAACGAGGCATGTTTTTATGATGATTTCTCTTTTTGCATTTGCAGTTTTTACATAGGATTTTTTTAATGCAAATTAAATTTTGATTCTAGGAGAACATGCTCTGAAAGGGTTCGCAAAAAGGGTTTTATGATAATGGAACAGCCACTAAATAAACATAAGAAACTGTATAAAACACTATAATATATATATACACTATAAATTTAAATTGGCTGAGTTTCCTGCGAAAATTGGTTAGAATTAAAGGAAAATTACAAGCGATAGCTCATTCAACACAGAATAAAATTTTTAGAATGACTTATTTCACTTCGCTAAGTCCAAATTTCAGTTTGTAAAACGTTTTCTAATAAGTATTGTGAGGTAAGTTGTAAATCTGACAAGAGAGAAAACTTCCTAGTAACAGTAACTTTTCGAATTTATGCCTTTCATTTCATAGTGTCTCATCTTTTTAACTTGAGTTTTTCGCTGAAATTAATTTTTATTCCCTAAAATCAGGTGATACCTGCAGCTGGATATTAAAATCAACTACAAAATTTTTTCAGATTTTGTTATGACAAACAGAAATTGAATTAAAAAGATTAAGTAACACATGAACAGAAGTTCACAAAGTGTGAAAGAACTCCTCAAAAGTGCAATATTTGACAATTTCTTTTTATGCTTTCTAATTTATTTTATTTAAGTATTCTGGAAGTATTCCCACGGAAGAATCTGCAAAGGACAAAAGCGAGGAATCCCTGCACTTGCATTTCTGAATAAATTTCTCATTTAGACACTCATCAAGTGAGATTGGCGAATGAGATTTGCATACTACCTCGCCACTGTATCGGTGACAATTTAAATAATTTAGTTGTGACTAAACGTTCTTATATTTAAATGTGGTTTACCTGAGCTCACCTCATTGACTGCGTAAGTAATTTCTGATTCCTTTATTTAAATAATTATTTCCGCTTATTTAATAAATAAAGAGACATTTTGATTTAAGATTAAAATCAAGAGTACCTAAGCATACAAGTTTTTTGAGTAATACATATAAATAAGATTGTCACAAAGTGAATGTGTCTTTTTACTCAAGTGCTTACTATATAGACTAAAGCACAAACGTATTTTTTTTAATTTGTCTCTATCTGTTTGCTCAAGCTGATTTATGAAACGACAGAACTGATTTTAATTAGATTTTTACTGGTAGACAGAGGAGGTTATTCAGCAAGAAATTAGTTATGTTTTATAGTATAAATATAGTTTCGCCATGTTCGCCTGTCTGTCCATCCGTACGTCCGTTTGTCCGCGGTTTAGCACAGAGACTATAACTAATAGAAAGCTGTAATTTAGCATGGGTATGAATATTAAAAATGTGAACATAGCCGTAAAATAAAATATTGAAAAAATATTTTTTATACAGATAAAGTGGTCATAGAAAATTATTTACAACTAGCAGACGCCCGCGACTTCATCCGTGTGGAATTCAGTTTTTCACAAATCCCGCTGAAACCATGGATTTTTCCGGGATGAAAAGTAGCCTGTGTGTTAATCCAGAGTAAAATCTATTTCCATCCCAAATTTCAGCCAAATTGCTTCGGTAGTCACAGCGTAAAAGAGAAACAAACATACTTACACACTTTCACACCTACACACAAACTTTATATTAGTGTGATGAAGTCACTAGCCTTCGCTAGTATAGAATGAATGTTTAAGTTTTTTATTTAAATGTTTCTTTCCTAAGTTTAGATAATTGACTGTGAGACTTATAAAATTCACAATTTGCATCTGTTTGTCAATCCACCATGTAGTTTGCAAGGTGTTTGTTCCGCGATGCGTATGTAAATGCATTGGAAGTTATTGATGTATTCAAATTGGCGGATTATCATAAACAATCGATGATAGGAGACTTTGCGGAGGTAGCACGAGTGTGTGAATGCCCTTACTAATATTTTCCCAAAGGATGTTGTGTACTTAACTATGTCTGTTTTGATTATTATTAATGCAGGTGCAAGTAGTTACAGTTGAGATTTTTAACCGACTTCAAAAAAGGCGGAGGTTCTCAATTCGTCGTAAGTTCAGAAAAAAACTATTTGTTAATTTAGTAATTTTAATACCTCTGTTATAGAAGAGCGAGGCCTCCTAACACGGATTTTTATATACCTACAAGGAGGTTTCAGCCCCTATTTGTTAAAACTGTATATTACTAAGAAATAAACGATTATTAATATTATATCCCCATATTCCCACGAAAACAGGAACTAACCAGATGGAACCGCGGCGGGCTAGTGTTACATAAACAAAACAAAATAAAAGCAATTAACAAAAAGCTGTAACAACAACCAACAATCACAACAAACACAACAAAATCAGAACACAACAACCGAAAGGCGTGCCGTCGGATGTGACGAATCAATTTAATTAAACTCCACAGTTTTCAGTTCTTCGCCGCGGAGCGCTGAAATTACCGACTTCATAGATGCAATTAATCATTGGCTACACGTCAGGCCTGAACAAAAGCGGTATCTGCAACCGCATAGGGCTGGGGAAATAGAGATTTTATAATAGCTTATTTGGCAAATAAAAATTCAATTCGTCGTTATCAACTACGGCTCACTGTAAGCTCGAGTCTCCTCTCAGAATGAGAGGGGTTTGGTCAATAGTCCACCACGCTGGCCCAATGCGGATTGGCAGATTTCACACACGCAAGTAATTAAGAAATTCTCTGGTGTGCAAGTTTTTCCTTCACCGTTTGAGACACGTGATATTTAATTTCTTAAAATGCATACAACTGAAAAGTTGGAGGTGCATGCCCCGGACCGGATTCGAACTCACACCCTCCGGAATCGGGGGCAGAGTCATATCCACTGGATCCATAATCCACAAGAATACTTTCGGCCTGAAGTTGTAGTTTTTTATTTATTCTCCTCAAGTTAGCCCTTGACTACAATCTCACCTGATGGTAAGTGATGCTGCAATCTGAGATGGAAGCGGGCTAACTTGTTAAGAGTAGGTAAGATGAAATCCACACTCCTTTCGGTTTCTACACGACACGTACCGGAACACTAAATCGCTTGGCAGTATTTGTCGGTAGGGTGGTAACTAGCCACGGCCGAAGCCTTTTCGGAGGGCGTAAGTTTCTATGATCCATGTAAGACCAGACCAGTTATGTGCATTTTCAGAAATTAAATATCACGTGTCTCAACCTGTGAAGGAAAAATCATCACGAGAAAACCTGATAATTTCTTAATTTTCTGCGTATGTGAGGTCTGCCAACCCAACCCCTCTCATTCTGAGAGGACACTAGTGCTCAGAGAGCCGAATATGGGTTAATATCAAGATCAAAGTTACGTAGGTGTCGGAACTATTTGAAATTCCTTGCAATGCGTCATAATAAAATTTGACTAATGTGTTAGATGCGCCAACATACTCACCTTGACACTAACATTAGCAAATACAGTATTCAAGTATTCATACAACATCTCAATATCAGGGTCGATGGCGATCTGATTCGCTTTCTCTTCTTAGTCATAATATTTGTGGAGCAGACCACGTTTACATGGTAGTTGTACACTATGTTTGTAATCTAATATATAAAATTCTCGTGTCACAGTTTTTGTTGCCATACTCCTCCGAAACGGCTCGACCGATTTTGATGAAATTTTTTGTGCTTATCTGGTATCTATGAGAATAGGCCTACATCTATTTTTTAAACCCCTAAATCCTAGGAGTAGGGTAAAAGTAGGGTATGACTAGGGTAGGTGTAGGGTTGAGGTACGGTAGAGGTAATGTAGGGGTAGGGTTGGAGTAGGGTAGAAGCAGGGTAGGGTAGGGATAGGGAAGAAGTGCATCATAAGTCAAAGCGAAGCTTGAGCGGGTCCGCTAGTATTTAAATAAATAAATAGTGGGGCAACAAAATGTTCCACGTACACTTGTTTTTAAGTGTATAATTATGGTTTTTGTATACTTAATTGATGCACAAATATTTCATGAGTAAAATTTTAATAATAATTTTCGCTAAATAAAAAATAACACAAGGGTCATTCTCTATTAACTGAAAAGATTCAAGATTCAAGTCTTTGCACTATTAAAAGATATGTTAGGAGCTCATTTCTATCACGCTGCTACAGTGTGGGTTAGCGAGCTTAGGTTGCTAATTGACTGTGTAATTGTGAAAAGTTTGAAACGACGAAAAATGCACCCATCAGTCTCAGGCATAGGTGTCGAGTCTTACGTGAACTTAAGTAACTTAAACACCTATCCAAAAACAAAACAAATGACTAATAGACTAGACAAAACGATGTAAACTAATAGATTAAAGATGAAAGAAAGAATGGATAGAAATATTGAAAATATTGTTTTTATATAAACAATAATACAGCTTATTTTTACACACCAAGTGTACGTATACTGTATAAACGTGTTATGCCAGATTTGACGCGTCTCCAATATTGATGTCAAGATCATAAATGAATCACGGGCAATTAATTTTTTTGCGTTTTAGATTTACGTAAACAATGAACGCGGCGAAACTGTTAACCTGTTTTGTTTTTTATTAAAATTTCACTTATTGTGACGCAAATTTCATTAAATTTTGAAAGTACTCTGTTGGAATATAACAAAAATACACGTCTACAGTACAGTGATAAGGTCTCTATTGTCTGTGGATATTGTTTATCCATTCTGTCACTCTCGAACATTCAAGTGTCATATTATCTGTCATTCTCTATTATTTTCAAGTGATCTGCTGTTAACTTTTTCACAAGTCAAATTTTGTTTTGACGGCCTCTGTGGCGCAGTGGTATGCGCGGTGGATTTACAAAACGGAGGTCCTGGGTTCGATCCCCGGCTGGGCAGATTGAGATTTTCTTATTTTTTCCAGGTCTGGCTGGTGGGAGGCTTCAGCCGTGGCTAGTTACCACCCTACCGGCAAAGACGTACCGCCAAGCGATTTAGCATTCCGGTGCGATGCCGTGTAGAAACCGAAAGGGGTGTGAATTTTCATCCTCCTCCTAACAAGTTACCCCGCTTCCATCTTAGACTGCATCATCACTTACCATCAGGTGACATTGTAGTCAAGGGCTAACTTGTATAGAATAAAAAAAAATCACTATATTTTATTAAATATCTAAATAACATGACTTTATTAGAGTTTAAAGTAAGAAAATATGTGTTGGCAGCCCTGTTATGTAAATCATTAAACAAACCTTAGCACAATAGCTTGCATCAACTTGCATCAGGGTTGGCGCGAATTAATAGCGCCGAGTCAACCCTAATGAATATTGCAGCCAAATGCTAGGTGAGTGATAGTTGGCTGTCTGTTTATTACATTGTTATATTCAGTGCTGTTCTACTAGTTACTTATAACTATGCACAATGTTTTCAATATAACTAAAAAATACAGTCTTTCATTTGTCTGTGTTTCCTGACATGTATAATTTGAGCACTATAAAGGCGAGAGTGAATAGGCATCTTCTAGGCAAACGTACTTCATCTTGGACCTCATCATGGCTTTCAATCAGGCATGAAGTGCAATTAAAAAAAATATTCAAAGTACTTACATATTACATAATATTTGACGAAACAAACATAACAAATGAACTAACTAAAAATGGCTATGTAGTTAGTCTGTACGCCGTAGAAGTAGGAGCCAGAGGATTACCAGCAAAATTTCTCTATAACTTGCTTAATGACCTTGGCCTCTCTAGAAGTGCAGCTAGTTCTATATTAGAACGAGTATCCAAAGCAGCTCTAATAGGATCTTACCAAATTTGGTTAGGTAGGGAGAACAACACGAGCAGAGAAGGGAAGTGTTGATCGATCGTCAAGGAATTCCTAAACCCTACATCCAGTAGTCCCAAGTCCTAGACTTTGCTTGGTTTTTCTCAATCTACCACGCGATGGACCCGGCAACTTCACGGTGAATCCATCGAATGCTAAGATTTTCATCTCAAATTTTGGCCTATCAATTCATGAACCTGGCATACAAATGACAAATCCTACTAGAGAACCTGCAATACCAGTCTGTCTTTGCTCCTGTCAAAGCTGGAGGTAACTGTGGACTATGACCCATAGGAAATTTGGGTGGTTTTACAGATCATGTAGATTGGTAGGTTTTACTTACTAAAGTATTTAATTAGAACAGCAGCACATTTAAGAGTTTATTCATTAATACACACTCGTACACACACACACACAGGCGTTAGCTCGCTATTGCTTAATATCATCCACCACTGTGCGCAGTAAGTTTGCTTAAATTATAAAAAAAAAAATTAACCCTCCCGCTGCGGGACATTTTAAGTGCCCAAACAACCGGTGGTCAGGACTCCAGAATGAGGAACCTCCTCACAATACGCGCCGTCTCAAGAATCACTGCCTTCTGTATCCGACTCTTGATCCAACAGTTAAGCGAAAGCTTCTTAAGGTGTTGGTGGAAGTTTTTCGCTATAAGACCATTGACTGAAACAACTATCGGAACATTAATAGTTGACTCAACATTCCACATGGCAGTAATTTCGTGAGCAAGGTCCAAGTACTTTGACACTTTTTTTTCAGTGAAGCTCTTTATCATTACAGGTATATTGGAACAATTTCCTTATTAGAATAGTTTTAATTATTATATTTATTAATTAAGAGAAATTCTTTTGAGTATAAATAAAGTTATTTATTTTAAAAGACATCACGCTTTAAATTATTCAAAAGCAGAACTTATTCTTTACTGACACGGGCGTTGGCTCGCTATTGTTTAATATCATCCATTGTTCGTAGTAAGTTTGCTTCAGTGATATTAATATGAAGCTCTTTGTCAGCTGAAACTTGCAGTGTGAAGGTAAATACCATGATTTATTGTGTATTCGCTGTTCTCGGTTGCAATAACAGGTAGGTATATATTTTTCACTCCTGTTACTCAAAAAGTTAGTAGAAAAGCTTACCGAATTATAAGCAGGGATTACATGTACACATTTGGATCTAGGGGCAAAATGGGTTTTTCTTAATTTTGTCCATAACCAAAAAATCCTACAAAAAAGTCTAAAGTCAAATAACATTCTAATATTACTGTTGACTTTATGAATGTTTAATGAAAAAGAAAAGCAATTTCCGCAAACGATTTCGCGTTACCTTATTATGAGGTAACTTGTCACTTTTTGTTTCAAAGTTTAAAAATATGTGACACGAAAAATTTTAGGTACATACCCTAAAGGCCTGATTTATAAACACTCTAATTAATACAGAAAATTCATCGCGCAATAAATTCTACTAGTACTTACGTATTTATTACCTAGTAGTTCGTATAAAGCCTGTGATTTTTTTAGTAGTAGAAAAGCTTTTGTGACAGAGTAGATATTACTGGCATGCTTATTTATGTCCCCAATTTATCATTATCATCATTAACAACCCTTTTTCTTTTTTTTTTTCTTTTTTACAAGTTAGCTCTTGACTAAAATCTCACCTGATGGTAAGTGATGATGTAATCTAAGATGGAAGCGGGCTAACTTGTTAGGAGGAGGATGAAAATCCAGACCCCTTTCGGTTTCTACACGGCATCGTACCGGAACGCTAAATCGCTTGGCGGTACGTGTTTGCCGGTAGGGTGGTAATTAGCCACGGCCGAAGCCTCCCACCAGCCAGACCTGGACAAATTAAGAAAATCTCAATCTGCCCAGCCAGGGATCGAACCCAGGACCTTCGTCTTGTAAGTCCTCTGCGCATATCACTGCGCCACGGAGGCCGTCTACCCATTATCGGCTCATTGTTTAAGTTTCCTCTCAGAATGAGAGGGGTTAGGCTAATAGTTCGCCACCCTGGCCAAATACGGATTGGCAGATTTTACACGTAGATAATAAGAAAATTCTCAGATATGCTGGTTTTGTCGCGATGTTTTTTCTTCACCGTTTGAAGCACGTATATAATTTCTTAAATTGCACATAACTAAAAAGTTAGAGGTGCATGCCCTAGCCCGGATTCGAACCGACGCCCTCCGAATCAAAGACAGATTTCATATACACTGGGCTATCACGCCATACAGCATTGCTGTGTTCTAATCTGAAGAGCATAACAGTGGAAATTACAGGCACTTAAGAATTAACAACTACTCCAGATTAATGGATATAGGTCGACACTTTGCTTTCCTTACATGCCCTGTGAATTTTTGCCCTCATTATTATTATAAGCGATGGTTTACCACTTACCATCGCGTGGGTCATTTGTTTAGTTACTTGAAAAAATCTTCTTAGGACATAATATATTAACTTTAATTTTAATTTATTTGATCTTTTTTTTTCATTACAAGTTTAGAAGTTAACCCTTGACTACAATCTCACCTGATGGTAAGTGATGATGGCAATCGAGGATGGCAGCGGGCTAACTTGTTAGGAGGAGGATGAAAAACCACACTACTGGAACGCTAAATAGCTTGGCGGTACGTCTTTGCCGGTAGAGTGGTAACCAGACCTCGACCAATTAAGAAAATCTCAATCGGCCCAGCCGGGATCGAACCCAGGACCTCCGTCATAACTACAAATTAAGTTTTAAAATTTTCGAATGAGGGAAGCTCATTGTTTAATATAAAAAATTAATCATGCACTAGTACTATGCTGGATCTTGTACTATAAGCAAATACTATAATCAAAGGCAAATAGGTAGGTAGGTAGGTACCTACCTATATATAGGTACCTTCAATGCGATATAACAATAGTATTGTCATCCAAACGTTCGAAGCGTAGTTTCATAAAAAAGAAGTCAAAAAAATCGCCCAATCACTTGAACACCTGCGATTCATTTCAATACACCCTTTATTGATCGATTAGTAACAAATTCAATATGATATTAACCACAACCTTATTTAGACTATAACACAATAACTTTAGAGTTTGTATTTGGGTGACGGTCTGCTATTTGAATATAGTAGGATTTAGCCTGTGGCGAAAGGATTATAATGCAAAAACTGACTGGCTTGATTAACTCGGTGCGTTATTCAATTTGTGGTCGTCATGTTTGGATTTAGTGTAGTCTGTAGACGCTTTTATTTGGAACGGCTTACAACGATTTTAATTTTAGAGTTAGGTACAGTCAAATCATCGTCATCGTCTATCAGTTTTTACCGACCTCTCTGATGGAGTCGTTAGTGATGTGGTCCTCAACAGAGAGGTCTTGGATTCAATAGGGATGGTATGATGGTGGTAGGCTTATAATAAAACTGGACAAATTCTATACATTACTTCGCAATTTGAGATTTTACTTATACCATTTGTAACACCAAACGTTACCGCAGCATAACGTACTACTAGCGCCATCTAGAACTTATAATAAAACTGTAACAAGTCAAATTCTGTATATTGAAGCTATTTTGAAAATTTTTGTTGGGGGCATTACAAAATCGATACTGAAGCTAATTTTTTTTTTCGATTTTTTAGCGTCCGCTAGTTGTATATAAATTAGGAGTATGCTAATAGTAAAGCAATTTTGTAAAAGTAACAGGGCATCTGCTATCATTACTTACAGAGCTACTGGGATTTCAAGGGTCATATTTGTGGCACTGCCACGGATCCCCGATTTAATGACGTCGTAGGTCATAATGATCGTTAGATTTGTATGGGCATTCAAACAAAATTACTAATATCTTTATTATTTGTGCGTTTATTTTTATAGTTCATATATTCAAAAATGTAAGGAAGCTAAAACTGTATGAATTTTCATCTACACTTTGATACTACACTTTGATCTTAGCCAAAACGCCGAGAAGCATCTAAATACGATAGAAGATTTTTAATAAATTTTGAAATTTTATAATAATATATCTATGCCTCAGACGGTTTCTACGCGGCATTATACTAGATCACTAAAGCCCTTGGCGTTTACCGCTAGGGTGGTAACTAGCTGAAGCCTCCCACCAGCCAGACCTGGACCAATTAAGAAAACCTCAGTCGCTCAGCCGAGGATCGAACCCAGAACATCTGTAAACCCACTGCGCATACCACACGCCACGGAGGTCCTCAAAAACTTACTATCACGTGGATTAAATGGTTGCTCTGTCAATAAGATTTATTCTTAGTTATCACCATCTTACCAACTGTACAATTTCACTACCATGGTGCATGCATAAAATATAGGTTACTAGTTCATATGCGAAGTTTAATGTTAAAATATCGATGAATACTGCATAGGTTACTGCAAGGTCCCCATCCTTGAATATAATGTATCTATCGATGCGTACGTCGTATTCCATGAAGGTCAGCTTATCACGTGAGTTTGACTTTATGCGGGTGCTATTTTGTATGAGGAAATGTGGGAAAATGCGCAAAAGCTCTCTATTCTATTTATCTTTGTTTATTTAATGCTTGCTGGTACAATGGCCAGCTTATGTGGTTACAGATTACAAAATATTAGGTTCGAGTCCTTAAAATACTCTATTATTAGATAATTAATACATAATAGTCGAGCATAAAATACTAATCATTTTTTGAAATCTCATTTTTGTGTTTTGTATTTTATTTCGAACTTTATTAACATTTATTTAATGCTTGCTGGTCCAATGGTTTGCTGTAGTTTCAGATCATGAGATCTTGGGTTCGAGTCCTAAAATACCCTAATATTAGGTAATACCTACTCAATAGTCGAGTTTAAAATACTGAGCATTTCTTTTTAAATCTCTTTCTTAAGTATTTTGTATTATATTTTGTACTTTATTAACATTGTTAAAAATTTAAAAAAATATTATTATAAAAACAAAGAACTGAAAAGAGAAAAAAATTAATAAAAAAATACAACCGACTTTAAAATCACAAAAATGTTTTTAATAAACTAAAAAGCGGAAAATAACATCGCACTATGTGCTTGCTACCTTCTGATCATATTGAAGGCGGTACCAAGTTAGTGTTGTGTTAATTAAAGCCATATCTGAAAAAAATGTCTGAAAATCCAGTTAAATTTTATATGATTTAAACGGTTTGAATTAATATATCACTAACTTGTACCGTCTTTTCAAGCTGATCAGTAGGTAGCACATAGTACGATGTTATTTTTCGTTTATTAGAAACATTTTTGTGATTTTGAAGTCGGTTTTATTTTTTTATTAATTTTTTTTTATTTTTCCCTTTTTAGTGATAACGTAATAAGTATTTTTGGTTATAAATCTTTTCTCTGTTTGACTAAATTCTTTATGTTGCCACATGAGGTGGCAAACATTGGTATTTAATTCTTTGTCCGTAAGAAAATATTATTTGTCCCCGCCTGCAGCAGCACATGCCAAGAGCTGTTTCATATAAATCAACCCTTTTAGGGGGTAAAACCGGGAATAAAACCGTAAGAATATTAATGAAATCATTGACTTCATTCGCCGTATTCTACCTCAGAAGCCGTGATAGCCCAGTGGATATGACCTCTGCATCCGATTCCGGAGGGTGTGGGTTCGAATCCGGTCCGGGGCATGCACCTCCAACTTTTCAGTTGTGTGCATTTTAAGAAATTAAATATCACGTGTCTCAATCGGTGAAAGAAAACATCGTGAGGAAACCTGCAAACCAGAGAATTATTTTAATTATCTGCGTGTGTTAAGTCTGCCAATCCGTATTGGGCCAGCGTATTGGCCTAGCCCTTCTCATTCTGAGAGGAGACTCGAGTTCAGCAGTGGGTTGATGACGACGATTCTACTTCATAATGCGTACATACGTACGATTCACGTGAGATCTTGGCCTTCCTTAGTATACAAGGATAGCAACCTAGTAGCTAAGTACTTCACATTAATATATGCACCAGCTGTACAATAATATTGTGAATTTTAATATTTGTGCCGTAACTAGTTCTTTACGCACGTGTTGATACCATACGACTAATACATTACCATAATCAGAATCAGAATTAGATTATTCTATTCAGAAATATTTCGTTATTCGATATAGATTTTTTACAAAATAGAATACTATAGAAATATTTGGGAGAGGCCTATGGCATAGGCCTCTCCCGACGACGTTATGGCATAGGCCCTATGCCATAACGTCGTATACAGGCGACTAATACATCATTAAATTATTTTTTCATTCATTAAAATAATTTAATGATTATACTCGTGTTATAGTAAACAATATTTGTTTTTGCATTAAAAACTCTTCCTTGGTGAGGTATAAGTTAATTTTAACTAAAAAATGCCACCATTATTATTTAATAGCATAAAAGTCACTCGAACACATAATTTCCTGGCACACCTTCAACTATTATCTCGTCGTGAACTCATTCGCCTAATGGAGCAATAATATATGCTAATTGCTCGAAAACCAAAGACTGAGCTGTTATGAATCATAAATAATCTACTTTAAAAGGTACTTACTATTACTATTATGTTTACGTTATATTGTTGTAAAGACTCATTATCTGGTGCAGTAAAGACGATCTGTATATATTATTTCTTTTCAATATAAGGTATTTATTAGTATATTTTGATATGTATTTTATTCATTATTGTAGGTATTTGTGTAATATTGTTTATGTATTAGGATGTAAATTATTTGTATGTATGTATATTACTAATACTATGGTTATTTTTGTTTTACGCCACCTGCTGATGTCCTTAAGTTTTCATAAACCGAAGGTTGCCTGGAAGAAATCGCTACTTAGCGATAAGGCCGCCTTTTGTATGCTGATCTCTTCCTAATTTGTTTTTTATTTCACTTGTTTTTGTCTTTGTGGTGAGCAAATAAAGTATATTTATCTTATCTTATCTTATTGTTATTGTTGTGAGTTGTTATAGTAATCTGTATACATTTGTTAAGCCTGTTGTTACATTGAAACCATCGTAACATTCATTTTACGTTTTTGACTTATTATTATCACCATTATCTAATAATAGTACCTAGCTAACGTTTCGAAAGTGCATGTAAACTAAGCCTAAATAAAATAAATTAATTTTGACTTTGACCTTTGACTTTCACTTATTCTTGTATATATGCTCAGCATCCTATAATAATAATGAATATATATATATTCATTATTATTATTTAAATTTTTAATAGTGTTTTGTACCTATTATATTTTATAAAAAAAGGACATTTAATTAATTGATAGAGAAAATGAATAAAAAATGTTACTCGTAAATGACACCTAATGGTACTTAAAATAAACTGGTAAGGGGAAGAAGAGGGGATATATACCATCCCCGCTGTTCCGATATGGGTTAGCTAATGTCGTTGGGGGGGCGAGAGCATAGTTGGAATATAAGTATATCCTTAAAAATTTAATATTTTTTACCATTTCGACCTGGGTCATGTCGATTTCGGCCGATACGACTAAGGACTTCTTAATCTGCAGATGCTGAAATATATATTGACTATAAGCTCCTGGCACATGGGTCATCTAATATTATTTAAAGTTAATGTCTGCTTACTAAAGAGTTGAGTACAGTAGGATGTGGTTCCTATATTTTATACTCGTCAATGATCGCCTATAACAAATTCAAATGTCGCTAACAACGAAGTTGCCATGGAAATGAGCGATGTCACAACGCCGTAACTTTACGGAATACAGGGGCTGTACCTAATACTTACATTCAAGTTCAGCTATGTTGATGCTATTTTAAATGTGATATGCCAACAAATTCACTAACTTTTACGTATGTTAGTTGACATATACGTATGTAACAAATGTCATCCGATGGCTAGTGATAACACTTCGTGGATATCGTGGAAAAGTTGTTAATAAAGACCAAATTAGTGAATAGGACAACAGGAGTACTGTCGTATGGTATAGCTACTAGTAACGAGGTTGTACTGCATAATATAAACAAAAGATCGAGCTTATCTCTAATGAAGAATGACGAAAGACGTGAAGTGTTCACAAATGATTTGAAATATACCAACTGTTTGCTGATGATAAAACTTTGTTGATTGGTCTAACACATCGGCGGAGGCGTGGTAATAATAGTTACCTATATAGTGACACATCACCAGCAAATAGCACAGCAGGTACAACCTCTGCCTACGATTAAATCTGGTCTAGTTATGTGCATTTTAAGAAATTAAATAACTCAAAACCCAAATGATGAAGGAAAAACTCTATGTAAGTAGGTACACTTGATAAGTGTACAAAGTTTCACATTAGTCCAAATAATATTTCGAAGAGCCAATGGTCGTTGGGGTTCCAAAGTGCTATCTATAATGGCGACCTCACACTAGAAAACACAGTATTGGTAGACTCCTCTCCAGGTGAACTAACATCAAGCGAGTTGCTGGGATTCGCTGGATGCCGGCGGCTCAAGATCGTGTTATTTGAAAGTTTATACAGAAGGCCTGTGTCCTGCAGTTGACGTCCATCAGCTGATAAGATGATGATGATGATGATGTATCCTATTTATATACTATGTAATTTATCATTACAAATAGATCGATGTAGTTGAAAAGGTAGTGAAGCTAATTTTAATAGCGTGTGAACATAAAGCTCAACGAGTAAATTTTGAACTTGGACCAAACCCTATTCGTAGATAAGCAGTGCGGGCCGTCAAATTTTATTAAAAACTTCTTTGTATTGGTCCGTTATTATTATATGGCGACAGTAGTAATATACATTATGTACCTACATGTGGAAACGCTTCGATAACACCATCCTTTGTTCCATGGAGTTTGTTGACTCGTACCTACTTTGTACCTGGAATTGGCTTTGAATCACCAAAGTGGTATTGATGGGATGGCTTAGAGGAATCTGGATCAATATAGAAAATTACTAAGTTTATTATTGTACCAAATTATAATGTCAAAGTTATTTTTCTATTAGATATACCACCAATTTATTATCAACTTTTCGGCTCACTGCTGAGCACGAGTCTCCTTTCATAATCTTTAAAAAATTAAGAGGGGTTATCAATTTTCAGTTATGTGCACTTTAAGGAATTAAATGTCACGGGTCTCAAACGGTGAAGGAAAACAATCGTGAGAAAACCTGCATACCTGAGAATTTTCTTAATTCTCTGCGTGTGTGATGTCTGCCAACCCGCATTGCGCCAGCGTGGTGTAATAAACTACCAATAAGGTACTCAAAAGATTATGATCGACCCTTATATATAACTTAGCCTTACATATAAATTAGCCTTAATTTGGCTAACTGGAAAAAACTGATTCAAGATAAAAAAATTTGAAAAATCCGAAAAGAAAATATAACATGGTTACCCTAGATTTTTTTTGTGATTTTGTAGGCATTTAACATCTCTATAGTATAAAATGTCGTTTTGTGGATGGCGCATTGAGGAACGCAGGTATTCCTTGCGTGCCACTTACCATCAGGTGAGCTATCAGCGTCCCGTCAACTATTACTTTAAAAAAATAAGACTGAATAATAAAAAACCGAATGACTGCACTTTTTAACAAACTCAGATAGTTATAGCAGCCGATAGTTATAAAAAACATACGTTATAACATTTTTATGTCTTGAACTCAGCTACATTGTAATAAAATGAAGATTGTTCAGTAACAGATTTATGGTTTACTCATAATCGATCATTACTCGCTCAAAAATAACCGTTAGTTAAACGTGACGTTTACTGTATTGCCCTATTTAACTATTTAAAGTGTCAACGGATAATAGTGTTGCCAGTTTATGGGACCGTAAATCAAAATATCTCATAAATCCCCGTTTGAATCCTCCTTTATACATTTTTGATGGGAACACGTCATTTGATAACAAAGTATTTTTAATGTGGTTTTTATTAACATTTATTTTTTATTACTAAAAAAAATCTATTCGTATAATAAACTTATTTTCATGTGAGTTTCATATCAACATAGTAAGATCAAAGTATATATAAAGATGTTAAAAAAAACTATTAACTCGTAATACTTTATCTTTGTAACAAAAACTAAACAATATTCACAAACCCTAATTATTACAAAATGTATTGAAAATTACCCATAATTTGTGTATTATGTAATGATTCTTACTAAATGCTAATGATTTGTATTCCTTTGAGGAATAAATTTAACTTGAACAAAGGAAATAATGAAAATACAAAATATTATATTTATAATTAAGATTTTTCAATAATAGTAGAAATAAGATTAATAAAAAAAATAAAAATAAACTTTTGGAATCAACTATTTTTTTTTGAGAAACCCATGAAAAATCTGCCGTCAAAAAACACAACGAACTTATAACATTCGTCATTCATGTCGAAAACAGGACGCAAAGCTTTAATATAAAATGTATTTAATTAACATCAAACAAAGGGGTGTATTTTGTACAAAATTAAAACGACATACACGCTTAGGTATAAATTGTGACAAAATTAATTATTTTCTCTTTGTATCCCAAATTAGGTGGACACGGGAAACGGAAACTTTTCACCGTTTTCATGAAACCATATAATTTGGCCAATTGTCTGAAATATTCCAAATTAATTGGACGATATTACATGAAGTTAAATTGGTAACGTTTTTCGATTGAAAAGTGATATTACCTTCCGAACGTGTTATTAACCTGTTTAAACTTTTCAGAATTGTAATATGCTTGAAAGTTTGAACGACTTTTTTTTTTTGTTCAAAAATTTAAATTCTTATGTCGAGTTACAGTAACAAAATTATAGTGCAAGCAAAAAATATATCCTTGTTAGAATATTTTACAGTTTTGGTCGTTTTCGATTAACAAAAATTATAGTGCACACAATAGTAGATTGTTATACAAGGGGCTAAAAAGACCCATTATATACGAGGTATTTTTAGGGCCCGAGACGTAAGACGAGGGCCGCCTAAATAGAAACCGAGTTTATAATGGGTTTAGCCCCACGTGTCACACTCTGCTTTTCACTACGATTGCGAGAAAATAAAATAGTTTAGTACAATATTCAATGATTTATTTTAATTTAAAATTAAATGCACAAAGTCTACAATTTTGGATATTAAGGGAGATGCTTTTACCCTGTAACATAATTTCCGACTACAACTGACTTAAGAGTACGTAAGGTAAACGTGGGAGATAATAGTTTATAAAACTCCTTTCGTAAGTGAATCCATTCGTTGTTGTTTTCTTCACACATTAAATTTTTCGTGGGTATTCGTAGGTATCGTAGATAAGTAAAAAAAAAGACTTTGATGGTAACAGATTGAAAATTTCATCCATCTCCAAATTAGGATCACCATTCTCAACAGATGAAGACAACAATAACAATTATTGTTGAAAAATATGTAAGTTACGCTCACAAATTTACAATGAATTTCTGAAAAAAATCAAGTGTGTATTATTCACGCCAATTTTTTTTTTAATTTTATTTTTTTCACATGAGAAAAAGCAAAGGTATTGCACCGTAAAGGATGTCCCATGTCTTCAAATTTCGCTCTATTCGCAACACAATAAAAAATAAATAAATAAATAAACGCATTCCACAGACAAGAACGCTGAATTTCATTCCAATTTAAAGTTTTTTATTTATTTTTCAAAACAATCAGTGCCTTACCTATAATGATTCTATTTTCGAATAAAACCTCTTCCGTTTTATAGTAGGCTAGTACTTGGCTAGTACTCGTAACAGACAATAATTAAAAAAACAAAACTTTACTTTAGCCCCTAGAGGTTAATATGCTTGTTTAGCCCCGCTGTGGAGTGGTATGACAGTGTTTTTGAGCAAGAGTAGTGAAAAAACTTTTTTACTGTCCATTGTTTTTTTTCTTTAGTATCGCGTTCAAGTGATTTCCATTTAAGATTTCATCTCGATAAAGTTCTAACTTCTGATCCTAAAGAACAAAAAAACGCATTTAAAATTTTTCTTCATTGCGGTTACGAGGTATGAAAATATTACCTATTCTAAAATTGATTCGCAGAAGTGGCGGGCGTCATATATTCTACAATACCTACATTCTGACAAAACAGCATACCTAGATACGTACGCCAAAGTTTCAAATGTCCGAATTAAATTTGTACTCCAGCCATCGGCACTAATGGAAGTGTCTGAATTCGATATTCTAACGAGTGAGTTCAGGATAGTCTAACTTCGGCAGTTTGCGATGAACCAATTAGGAGCTTATACGTTTCATCACACTTACTACTAATACTTGTAGTTTCCTAATGTAAAATTTAAAAAAAATCCTAAAAATTACAATTACTTTAAGATGATGACTATGGGCCTCATACGAAGGCTTAAAGTCAGCGGGTGATAAAGCTATGCTTGGAATTTCTTAGAGTGATCGAATCAGAAATGAGGAGATCCGCAGAAGAGCCAAAGACTCTAACATAGCTCAGCGAGTCAAAAAAGTCAAAAAGTGAAGGGTAACATAGTCCGAAGATCCGATGATCGTTGGGGGTCCCAAGTTTCTCGAATAGCGACCCTGCACCGGAAAGCTTAGTTGTTGGTTGACCCCTACTAAGTGGACCAAGGACATCTAGCGGGTTGTTAAAAGCCACAATTTGCACGCGGCTCGAGATCGTGATGTTCGGAAGTCCAAGAGGCGTATGCCCAGCAGTGGACGTCCATCGGCTTGGTCGCTAGCTATGGGCGTCATTAGAAGGCTCAGAATCATTCAGCGGGAGATGAAGCGAGATATACATAAAGCGTTTGAGCGAATTGAATCAGAAATGAGGAGATCCGCGGATAAACCAAAGACACTGACATACGAGTAACAAGCTGAAGTGGCAATGGGCAAGACACATAGTTCAAAGAGCCGATGGACGTTGGAGTCCCAAGATACTGGAATGGCGACCCTGCACCGGAAAGCGCAGTGTTGGTTGACCCCCCATTAATGTACCGAGGACTTCAAGCGGTCGGCTTGAGACCGTGATATTTGTAAGTCCATGCAAAAGGCATATTTCCAGCAGTGGACGCCCATCGGCTGTTAATGATGTTGAACCACTACCTCGATGGTCCAGTAGTTAGCCTGTTTATGTTGCTTCGGATCACGCAGTCCTAAGTTCGAGTCCTGGGTCGGGCTTTGAAATACTGAACTTTTCCTTCATCTAAGATATTATCAGTAGGATAGATTTTCAATTCGGAGTTGGGAAGTTAGTGGTTTTATACCGCGTGCCTTGGAGAGCACGTAACTCGTCGGTCCCGGTAATTATGTAATGACACAATTTGGTATAGATCTAGGATTGGACTTGAACTAAGCGTTTTTGAAGGTCTCGAAGGAAGGTCAGTGGTTTTACTAAACGGTGGTCCTGGGTTCGATCCCCGGCTGGGGCTGGACGCTTCAGCCGTGGATAGTTACCATCCTCTAACGTTACTATCCTTTAACGTTTCGGTACGATGTCGTGTAGAAACCGAAAAGGGTGTGGATTTTCATCCAACTCCTAACAAGTTATCCCGCTTCCATCTTAGATTGCATCATCACATACCAACAGGTGAGATTGTAGTCAAGGGCTAACTTGTCTCAGAGGAGACGCCCTTAGAGAGTCGTTCCGCCCATCTACTCTGCTTCTGCCTTCGGGCCCCGTCAGGCGATGCTTCTGCGCTCGCTCGCCCAAACCCCCCGGTGACGCCGCTGAGTTCCCTTAAGGAGCCTAAGGCACTTACACAATCAGAAAAAAAAAGCTAACTTGTAAAAATTTAAAAAAATAGTCATCCAAAGCCACCTATGTTAACGACAGGACCACAGGCAGTTTAAAATAAATCACATGAAAATAGTGAGTCCATTTCTTACATTTAAACTGTCCTAATTATAATTTGAATCGTTTAGGAGTGAAATATTTTCGGCATCGAATGGGACAAAAAATATTGTTTGAACTTTTGAAGACATCGTCTTATGTTTGGTCAACGGGGCGGAAGAACATAAGTGCTGTGGAGTCTCATAAACCAAAAGTTATCAAGCTTTAGTTTCTCTTTTATTTTATATTTTCTCTTTTTTCAATTTTTTTACTTTCATCTAAAGGCATACAAACAAAATGAAGGATCTTTAAGTACACAGGTACCTTGAAAAATTTTATCTATACTAATATTATAAAACTGAAGAGTTTGTTTGTTTGTTTAATTGAACGCGCAAATCTCAAGAACTACTGGTCCGATTTAAAAAATTGTTTCTGTGTTAGATAGCCCATTTATCGAGGCAGGCTATAGGCTATATATGATCCTCGTATTCCTATGGGAACGGGAACCACGCGGGTGAAACCACGCGGCTTCAGCTAGTTTTTCATAAATGGTAAATACCATTTTACCATTTTTTCCATACAAATAAAAACCCTTTTATACTATTTTGTAAATAGTAATACAGATAAAAACTCTTTTTTCGTGTTATTATATCAATAAATTAAAACCTATTTGATAAAACGTCACAACACGAACAAATGACATGTTTTTTTTACAATCATGTATTCTAACACTGTTAAAAACAAATGAATGAATAAATAAAATTAGGTAATATAATAAATTAAAAGATTGAATGAGATAGTTATGTCACAGAGAACACAACTATATTGTAATTTTTTTATAATATGTATTATTGCAATTGCCAAAGCATTCTATTTTTAAAATCAAACAATAAGATCACATCATAGAGCAAAATAAAATTCTAAATTTAAAATTCCAAAGCCGTCTCCACACCATCCGTCGCCGAGATGAGTCACCGAGAACGGTACACGGCGCGAGTAGACACCGTTCGTGAAAAAAATAGTGTGTACGCACCTTATCTCTTGCATCAGATTATATACAGCGGGATGCTAGACTAGCTCGCGAGTTATGAGTCATAGGTTTTGTTGCCAGGGGCCTATTCAGAGAGGTTTTCTAATGAGAAATAAACAATCACGTCTCGACTTTTAATTTAAAAATGCCTGACGTTTGTATAGCCTATTTGGAAATGGAAAATATGGAATACTTGGAAAAATGTTTTTTTAGTATATTTGTTTTTGGTGTTGAAAAGGATGACTGGTTCTTTTTGTTTATACTTACAATATTAATTTTATATTTAACAACCGTTTTATAACCTTATAGCTCCGAAATATTAGAAAAGCGGTGGAATTCTGGGAATTTCAGATTATAATTGATTTTTTAATAGTATGATTTTATAGCTTTAATATGAATTAGTATCACACATTTAACCTTTATGCGTCGTCTATTAATATCAGGAGATATAATGTTAAACAAAACAGATGGATTGCAGTACTAGACTATATTGGCTACAAAATTCACTTGGTACATTGTACACAATGTCTAGACACGTTAGTACGTTTCTGTAACTTGCAGAGGAAACATCGTAAATTGCAAGTAAAATGTCACACTACAAAAATAAATTTAATTAAAAAAATCTTCTTATCGGAACAGTGACTTGAGATTTCCGATTTTGTAGACTGGACTCGTGTGTTGCAACTATTATGTCTTATGTTGGTATATTTCAATCACCAATATTTCGTAATTACGAGTAATCTTTATTACTATTGGATAGGGGTTTTTACTCACGACGCCGACGTCATGATAGGGTACTTCAAATCATACGTGAACCTATAAGCCTTTCAGTAGCTACAGCTAAAGAAGGATTGACTACGAATAAAAGACAAATTAACTTCGTCAAAGCAGGCTCATTAGCTAATAGCACAAGTAAGCCCTATTCAATCCTAGGTTCATCACCTTGCACTTTGGAATTGGACTATATTAATGGATACGTATGAAAATGCTGCTCTAGTAGCATAATATCAAAGGAGATGGTCCAAAATTGTATAGAGACCAGGGTCTGTCATTATACCCTGGCGGAAATACAAGAAAATATTTTTTTTTAACTATTTTTGATTCTAGAAATCTACGAATTTACTTTAATTCTTTCGAAATAATATTCATTCTCTGCCAAGGAATACAACATAATATTATGGATAATATTGGCGGATTGATGACGTTATCAATGCAGTAGTCAATTTGACGTTTGCTGTCAATTGTCATGACATAGTCACTTTAAGGACGCCATCTTGATATAACTCAAAAACTTGGGTTTTAATTTTTAAATTTTCTTTTTATTTCGTTAGATTTATGTACTTATTTATATTTTAATAAAATCCCTGTATTTTTTAAAATTTATAGATACGGGGTACAAGATTCCACCTAAAATGGACCATCTCCTTTGGCTAGGCAGGGAGAACAATACGAGTGGAGAAGGGGAGTATTAGTTAACTGTCGAGGAAGTCCTCAACCCTACACCATCGGTCACAAGTCCGTGGATCTGCTCGGAGTTTTTCTCTGTGCGATAGACCCGGCACCGGTGAATCCATATTTCGTCTGTGTCTGTAATTCTTCTGAAATCAGTAAGTCATAAAATATTAATCGGATCCGTAGATCACCACTGGAAACACACAGTGTTCGAAGACATTCGTCTTCAGGCACTGAGAAATTTTGGACGTACATAAAGATTTTAGGATATTTTTCAATATTTTTTTACGGTAACTGTTCCAAATATTATTTTATTCGGTAAAATATAAACAAAGATTCTTAGCAATGTTTGCATAGATAAGAAATATTCATGTAAAACTATTTATAAGTGAGCATAGTTTTAATTATATTTTTAAATTTAAAATTGGCAAATATATTTTATCAAGAGAGAATTAAAATCATCCCAGTCACCTTATGTAAGCTAGGTAACAAAATTTCATCAGCCTGTAGGCATGCGCCGGCGCATGAGTCATCGATCGTCAAACTCTCTACAAAGAGCTGAATTAAAAAATATATTAGTGTTGACCGACTTGTATTCTTTAATAGCTTGAGAATAGATATTGAATGTTAAAAAATCTCAATTATAGCTCCAAGTTTAAGGGGAAGGTTAAATTCGATGTAGTTGGACTATATCAATCACTCTTAGGCACAAATTATTTTTCATAAGCTATTTGCTTAGCAAAAGAAGAAAATTATTCATGTTCTAAAGGGATCGTTAAAGGTAATCCTGATATAAAAAATATATATCTAAATATTAAGTAGGTAAATGTGTGATGTGGGTAAATTTTTTTCTATGCAGTATACCAGTACAACTGTTTGGACTGGAGATTTTTACTCTTTGGAGATAATAAGCCGATATAACTAACTTATGCTTATATCTAGTAAGACGTAGGGAGTAGTAGTAGTAGAGTAGTAGGATAGTGTACTAATAAGGAGATTTATAATATTCTACTAATATTATAAACGCGAAAGTTTGTATGGATGTTTGGATGTATGTTTGTTGGATTAACACATAGGCTACTTTTTAACCACTCATCTGGAAAAAATCCATGGTTTCCCGAGATTTGCGAAAACTGATGATTTTGATGATATGAATGTTTGTTACTCTTTCACGCCTCGACTGCTGAACCGAATTAACTGAAATTTGGTATTGAGATATATTATAGGCTGGATTAACAAAAAGGCTACTTTTATCCTGGAAAAATCGAAAGACGCGGATGAAGTAGCGGGCGTCCTCTAGTTGTTCCATAAAGATGAGATAACAAAACTACATTAAAAATCAAAACACAAGTTTCCAGTATCAATTTCAACTATTATTGACACTCCGCTATCCCGCAAGCACTAATTGCGTGCGACATGTGTCGGCGACACTTGTTCAAATATTTACGTGTAGCCAGACCGTTTGTAGCGCCATGATATGTTTGTCGGAAACTGAACTGTCAATTGACGTCAACTATTTAAGTTGAGAATCAATATTGAGCACTGTTGAACTTTTAGTCTGCTTTGGCTAGATTTTACCTCATTTTTTAAATGCTGGAAGTTTATCCTGTCATCATGATTAACAAATAATATTCGTCACTGTTGAGCACGAGTCTCCTCTCAGAATGCGTAGGGTTACGCTAAGCCCAACACGCTGGCTATAAGCGGGTTGGCAGACTTCACACAGAGAGAACTCTCACTTAACTACACATGTAGAAAATTAAGAAAATTCTCTAGTATGCAGGTTTCCTTTACCGTTTGAGATACATGATATTTAATTTCCCAAAAATTCACATAACTGAAATGTTGGAGGTGAACCGGAAAGAAACCGGATTCACACTTACGCCCTCCGAATCGAAGGTGGAGGTCATATCCACTTGCGAACCTTGGCTCAGCCTATGGCTCCTATCATATGTAAGCCAATAACAGCCTTCAATCTTAATGGCCTACTATAAAGCCAGACGTTGCTCTTTAAAGGAAAGGGGATGTCCAATGCAGGTTGACGGGTTAGGGTGATAATGTTTACCAACCACTATCAGATGTTAATGATAATGACCGGCACTAACGGCTTAATGTGCTCTCCGAGGCACGGGGTGTAACACCACCCACTTGCTCTCCGAGGCACGGGGGTGCAACATCACCAACTTGCTCTTCGAGACATGGGGGTGTAACACCATCAACTTGCTCTCCGAGGCACGGGGGTGTAACACCACCAACTTGCTCTCCGAGGCACGGGGGTGTAATACCACCAATTTGCTCTCCGAGGCACGGGGATGTAACACCACCAACTTTTAAACTTGCAGAGCATTTTCACTGAAAATTTCTTAGAAGAAAATAGTCAGAATCTCATAGCCCGACCCAGGATCTCGTGATATGGAACCACATAGACTAACCACTGGACTAAAGGTAGCAAGTTTCAAGGGTCCAGATCTTCAATTGTCCAATTATAATACGTAATTTTTTAATATTTTCTACGGAATATCATAGGGAAAGCATGTATTTCGTCGTTTCAGTCACTGATCTAAAAGCTTCCTTCCAAACAACACATTAGGAAACTTTCGCTTGCATGTTTGATACAGAAAACAGTAATCCTTTGGACAGCGCGGATGAGAGTAGTACCTCGTTTTAGAGCCCTAAGTACCTGAGAAGTCAAAAACTTATAAATTCATCTGCATTTACTTACTCCCCAAGTCAAACGCGTAAAAAAGTTTCACTTCAAATCTTATAATAATCATACTTAATACAATGTAAGCATTCGTACAGACTTCATTGACCAGGATTTAGTAGGTATTTTTAACTAACATCACGTAATAGACAACGCCTTTTTCTACACCGTGAATCATCGTACTTACACAATGATAGCAACCAATTATAACCACTTCAATGACTCATTTCACCAAGGTTTCAATTATCTATATACCAGTTATATTGACATGATAATCGATTCTTTCAAAAAAGGTAAATTACATAATGATCACCTAATCAATCACAAGTTATAATAATGATCTATCTCATTATTTAATTTGGTTCCTATAAACTTTGCTTGTGAACTATGTGTTAAAAATTGAACACTTATTTTTCACAAATTAAAAATTTCTTTTTAACGTGGCCTACCTCTCGTGAAAGCGACGAGGCAACCTATCATAGAACGCGCTGGCCTAAAAGCTACCTATTCACTATGATACCAATGTTGTTTAATGGTAATGGAAACGCAAACTGAAAGACCTTTTCAGAATTTAGTCGTCGTAATCAACCCATATTCAGCTCACTGCTGAGCTCGAGTCTCCTCTCAGAATGAGAAACGAGAGAATCTCAATGCGGATTGGCAGACTTTACATACGTAGAGATCTAAGGAAATTCTCTGGTCTGCAGGTTTCCTCACGATGTTTTTCCTTCACCGTTTGAGATACGTGATATTTAATTTCATAAAATGCACGCAACTGAAAAGTTGGAGGTGCATGCCCCGGACCGGATTCGAACCCACACTCTCTGGAATTGGCGGCAGAGGTCATATCCACTGGGCTATCACGGCTCTAAACTAATATTATAGAGAGGTAAAATTTGTGGTATATTCGTATATGGGGGTAATTTACTGGATTGACTTTATTTAATTTTTTGGATCTACTGGAGCAATATTACAAATTCTTTTACCACAAGAAAGCCAAGTTACTTGAGTGTGTGGCTAAATTTTATCGTACGGTGATAAAATACGTGAACGTGAACTACACGCGTAAAACGAGGGTTATTTTTTTTTAAATCTAGGGTCGGCTAGTCGACAAGTTTTAAAAATTTGTTCTGAATACTGTGTCATGGGCTGTAAAAATTATAATTATTTTAACAAAAAAATGGAACCGACTTCAAAGTATTTCAGTTATTTTGCTTTTAACACAAAATTACTAAACAGATTTTCATAAAAATAAATGGGACCTATCTAGAAGTGTTATATTCTTCCAAACAAAAAATACTCTTTCGAAAAATTCAAAATTGGTTAATAAATGACGAAATTATGAAGTAAAAAACATTAAAAAAACATACGCGTCAAATCGAGAACCTCCTCCTTTTTTTGAAGTCGGTTAAAAAGCTTGAGACACCAAATTTTCAGTGAATAAAGCTACCTTTAAAGCTACTCATACTTCTTCAGTTGTTTAAAAGCTTATTTAACACTTTCAGACAGTCTTTTTTAGAAAAGCTCTTTCCTAAACACACTTTCAGAAGGCTTTCGTGCACAACACATAAGTATTGCTGCTAGGATTCTAACAGGCGTTTCCTTTCCTATAAAAGGTTGTCGAATACAAGCATAGTACAAATGTAACACGTTACAAACGGTATTGAAATGTTTCAAAACTTGTATAATTGTAACAAATTACCATAATAATAATATTCATTACTAAATATATCTCGTTAAGTTCCATTTCTTTGCTCCTGACAATGTCTATCTGAGATTTTAAAACGCTCTATTGAGGAGTTAGGGCCCAAAAGCATATCAAACAAACGAACTTACATTTATGTTATTAAATATGTAGAGAATAAGTAGTAAACAACATAGTTTGAAGAGCAGATGGACGTTGGGGTCCCAAGGTGCTGGAATGGCGACCCCGCACTACAAAGCGCAGTGTTGGTAGACCCACTAGGTGGACTGACGACATCAAGCGAGTCGCAGGGATTCGCTGGATGTAGGCGGCTCAGTATCGTGATGTTTGGAAGTCCATACAAAAGGCCTATGTCCTGCAGTGGACGTCCATCGGCTGATATGATGATGATGATGATAAATATATCATAATCCAAAGATCCATAGGCTACCATAATACCAATAAAGCAAAAACACTTGAATACAATAACACAACATACAATGCAATAATAGCTGTCATTGTAGAGTCAGCGTTATCATAAAGACCTTGAAAATATATCGTACCTACTGATAAACATAATTGCTACACCGGATTGCAGTACGCATCCATTTGAATGCATTATAGCAAACGTTACGTAGGTGTTACCTGTATGCAATTAAATGTGTCGCTAATAATAATATATGTTGAGGCAGGTTTGTTACTAGAAATAAAATAAAAAAATAATTAATATATACTTACACAATACACATATCATTATGTACCCCAAAATTATTATTATTATTTTCCGATTGTGTAAGGATCCATAGGGGACCTCAGCGGCGTCACCGGCTTTAGGCGAGCGCAGAAGCATCGCCTAATGGGGCTCGAAGGCAGAAGCAGAAAAGGTAGATGAAGATGATAGAAGAAGAAGAAGATAAAGAAGGTAGATGGGCAGAACGACTCTCTAAGGGCGTCTCCTCTGACACTCGGACCTTGGCTTAGAGGGCCGTTCGGTAAGGGTGTTTTGGACTGAGTGTCGACAGATATCGGGGACCTCGTCTTCGCCGGCGAAGACGCTGTGTAGCTTGTGTTTGTGTTGCCTGGGAATCATTATCGTTCGTTATGTCATTGTCAGGATCGTAAAGGACGTTTTTTGGGTGTCTCTATCTACAATCATCGTTGGTATCGGGGATGTAGCTGCAAGCCTCAACCAGTAGTTGGTTGGGGTGGGTGGCGGCTCTCTCAAAATAAGTTTTCGAGAGCTTTTTCATATACTTATTGGGCTATTGTGGGGAGATCTAGGTCTTTAGATAGGTCGTTATTGCCCCGAAATTTTATAGCCTGTGACATGGGTACTAGGTAGCGTATTCTATCATATACATATTGTTTAAATACACGTACAAATACAATATGTATGTATGTTTGTATGTATGTAATATTTTTTATTACCTTATATGAGACATGATTAAGTTTATTTATTTATTTTTATTTATTGTTTGTTTGTTTGCATTGATTAGGCTCCAAAACTACTGAACCGATTTGAAAAATTCTTTCACTGTTGGAAAGCTATCACTATCCCTGCGTCATATTTTTAACCCCGTATTCCTAGGGGAACAGGAACTACGCGGGTGAAACAGCGTGGCTCTGCTAGTTCAAAAATATTATTACTTTTTGTACCTTATACGGTCTAATAAAGTATTACTTGGAATTGAAATATGGTACATGCTTCCTAAAAAGGAAATGTTTTATATTTTAAGTTTATAACCAAGTTACCGTTTGAAAGACGTTTGACCGAGCATTAATGCATTTCCAGGAATGTACTAACAGAACAATATCCATTTGAATAACGTAAGATCCTTTTAAAAGGTCTGATAACGACACTTATTCACGCTCATGGCCCGTAACGTGTAAATTACGAATGTCAAAACCGCACTAATAATTACAATGATTGTAACACAAAAACCGAGTTACGTTTACGTTTGTTATGATCCTTACGAATTAGGGAATTAAGGTTATTTTAGAAAAATTGATATCAAACGTTGTGTACAAGTGACACGGTTTGCGGACCAAGGGAATGGAGACTGTTAATCGCATATCGCAAATGATGATCTGTTCGCAGAATTCATGTTTTCTCTGCTTGTTCTTGTTTTTTTTTGTTTTAGTGTCTTATTCTGAGTAAGGTAAAGCGCGATAATTCTATTGAAAGCATTGATTCGTGCTCGTAAAGAAAGTAACCCTAAAACCCAAATAACTAAATCAAAAAATAAAAAAAATAGTAATGAAACCTTACTTGTAACTTACTTACTTGAAATGAATGATATTGAAATTGAGTTGTTTCCAATATGAACAAGCATTACTTAGTGCGAGTGGGTAGACAATAACAAAAGAATTAATTATAATAACAGTTTGTATACATCACTTGCTGCTACCATATCGTATAAAATTCAGAATAACGCCTTTATGATTCATTTACTACCGAAATATAATCCAAATTAAAATGTTGACCCACTTTTGTGCGGTGACTTTAGAAAGAGAAAGTCATTATATAAAGTCAGACAAAACGTCTGACTTTATTGTTTCTTTGATTTATGAGCAAATAAATAAATCACGTTTGTTTTATTGGCAAAACAAACATTTCAGTTACTTTCATAAGTTTTTGTTTAGTTTTAATAGTAGTCCAGAGGACAAGGCTTTTTACACGGCTTGTAGCTGCCTTCCGAACAAATGAAAGCACGAATTTTCTTCGCTAATGGACAGTCTAGTCTTCCGCATGGACCGTGAACATCTCTTTTGTTGACAAACTGTCCATGCTGATACTTCTTATTAACAGTTTCTCCATGGATAAACTGGTGTTGGCTACCCCTGTAATCCATTCTTTTTGGACAATTAGTACCTCCACAAGGGCCTTTCGGAAAGCCCATAGCGAGAATTGCCAACTCACTGTTAGTAAAAGGCGCAACAAAATCTTCATACACTTTATATTCCTCGGCAGGCTTTATAGGCTCTCTCGAAATGTCAGGAGCACCAAAGAAGAAAGCTACCGGTAACACTGAATCTATTGAAGTACCTTCCCAATGTCTCACTACTTCCAGATCTTTTAATTTTAGATCATCGCACAAATACTTACGTCCAGGCAACCTCTCCATTTCAGGCAGCGCAATAAAATAGCTTAAGATTTTATTACCTAAACACGATAATCTGATGAAAAATTCAATTTCGCCCGAAGCTTTCAAATCTTCCTCACATTGCAAAGGTTTTGTCCAGTGAACGGTATTTGTTAATATTTCTGATTTTGATGTATCTCTAAATTCAGCTTGATCCATGTTGATTGGATTTAACTCACCCGATCTTTGAAGGCACTCGAAAAATGATTGATGCCACTCAACTACACAGAAGCCTATGCAGTTCATATCCTGGTCCCTATTCCAAACGGTAATATGAATAGGAGTTTTTTTCAATATTTCTTCTAGTTTTGAAGGTCTTGACAAAAACACGATTGAGTTCCCAACACCGAAGTAAGGTGGTTGTGGTAAAGGTTCAGATGGCAGAGCAAGTTTTACTAGAGGGATGCCTCCTTTTTTGCCTTTTTTAGGTTTTGCTGCCTTTTTACCCTTTTTACCTTTTCCTGGAGGTGGAGGAGGTTCTGGTGCAACGAAATTATCGTGAGCAACATAAAAATCAAATAGAGGAAGACAAAACATTTGCATTGTACAAGTTTGCATATACTTTAACTCTTCTTCGGACGGTGCTGGTGGTTCTTTGCCCTTTTTGCCTTTCTTTGGTTTTGGTGGTTTTTTTGCCTTTTTACCTTTCATAGCCGCTTCTGCAGCTGCTAAGGCCTCTGCTTCCCTTTTCCTCTCTTCTGCTTCCATTCTGAGTTCATATTCATCTTTCTCGGGCGGTTCTATTTTGAGAACGATTTTTTTTACAAAAACTTCAATCATGAAAATTTGCTCCATTGTGGCACCAGCTGTAATTACTACTAAAGTTAATCATAGGACAAAACTTACAAAAAAAACTAATAAGTGTCAATATTAAGATTATCTCGTAATTAATTCATGAATTACTCGTACAACTGCATTTATATAATATAATACTAAACTAATTTAAGTAATTGGTGTTGGTCAACCCCGCTCTAAGGACCGAGGATATCAAGCGGGTTGCAGGGAATCGCTGGATGCTGGCGGCTTGAGACCGATTTGTTTGGAAGTCCATGCAAGTCTAGCAGTGGACGTCCATCGTCTGATAATAGTGACGATTTAATAATTAGGTAATTTGTATTTTAACATTATAAATACCTACTTACGTATGCGTACTGACGTAGTTATCTATAATTTATATGATATTGAAAAATTTCTATTTTAAATTCATTTGATAAAGGCAACATATTGTTTTTTTTACTGGTTATGCAACACTAACTCATTAAATAATCCATAACTTTATTTAATGAGTTTTAAAATCTCACTATTTAGTGTTTTGAAACTAGAAGTTTTGAAGTGAAATGCCAAAGAGAGCTTTGGCCTAGCTGAAATCTATAAAAATGTCAAACAACTTTGTATTTAAATTCTTTATAATTCTTAAGCGCGAGGTTTTATGAAAAAGCATGGTAAAACCTTTACGTGTACGTCTCAGACCAATTACTAATGGACCAGTATCGCACCCAAATTCACCAAAAAAATTGTCTGTCATTTTTGAGGGAGACGAGGTAAACTCACACATCGAAAACACTTTACACCAATAAATGTATTCTATGTCGTTACACTGTACAAAAAACACACAGATTTAATTTAACATAGGCTAGCACTCGTTACACAGAATATTCGGTTACTTAATCGATGTTTTGTTGTGCCTTCTAAAAAATCGATTCTTTTTAGTATTGTTTTTATTACAAATTTGATATAGTTATCTTAGAAATACTTACAAATCAAATGTAATTTTATCTTTTAGTAAACTTTAAGTTGTTGACCGTTTGTTATGCCATTTAACTACAAAACTGACATTATAAGGAGCTCTTTATACGACGAAAACGATTACAACAGTGAAACATTTTATAAACGCGTTAGATCGTTGATTCTTGATGTTTGACAGAGGGTAAGGTCTAGCGAGTCAGGTCCTTAAGTAATTGTTCTGAGCTGTATGTCTTCCGTATTAAAAATAAATATAGACATACTGACTATGAAAATATGTGGTCTGTCTGAAATCATACAATCCTAATATCAGCCACTGACAATCAAGTAAACTCACATGCCTGCAGCGCTAATGACTTGACAGCTGATAAAACTGATCGTGTGTTGTACGTGATGTGATTGATATCATGCCGAACGCGACCAACACTGATCACTTTTATCGGACGTCAAGCCGTTAGCGCTGCAGGTATATGAGTTTACTTGATCGTCTGTGCCTGGCGTGGCTGACTCGAGTTGGAAATCGAACACAGGACCTCTCTGCTGAGAATCACAGCTCTGCTATACTGCGCCAGAGAGGTCAACGCTTTTTGTAGAACGATGCTAACGCGAGAAAAATCGCGCACGTCTACAAAAAAAAACAAAACAAATAATTATTATAATACATTACGACCAGAATAAAAGCAAAATGTAGTGTGTATTAAAGAAAAAATAAGTTGCATTGACATGCGAAAGGTTTTTATAATGCACAGAGCAATCACGTTCAGAATCACAATAAGACGAGAGCCAAACAAAATAAAAAAAGTCGCTGCGTAGTTGGAGTTCAAGCCAGGGGTCGCGTTTACGCACGCGGCCAGCGTAGCGGGGAAGGGGGAGGGGGGAGGGGGTCTGTTTGCCACAGATATACTTAACTGGATAAGACAAAGCCAAGTTAAAATTTAATATTTTAAAAGGGGTCCGTTTGCCACGAATATACCGAACTGGATAAGACAAAGACAAGTTAAAATTAAATATTTTGAACGTCTACCGACAATCAAGAATTTAGTTAAATTTTTCATAAAGGTAACAGCTACGAATACATCAATTATTTATGACCGCAGCTAGTTGCCTTCGGTGACAAAGGCTGGCTCATATTTTACGCAAACGACTGATTGTCCGACGAGGAAATGCATCTGTGCTCTTGCCATCGTTCTACGTGGGCATGATTATTAGGATAAGTTTGATTATATTTCTTATTGTATATTTCTCATTAAAAAAGAATATTAAGCTTGAACTAGTAGACGTCTATGACATCATCCCACATAGGACCTTTTGACGGCCTCCGAAGCATCCCACCGGTCCAGGTCTAATTGGTGGGACGCTTCGGTAATGGCTAGTTAACCTACCGGCAACAACGTACCGCCAAGCGATATGGCGTTCCGTTTTCCAAGGGGTGTGGATTTTCATCCTTCCCTAACAAGTTAGCTCGCTTCTATCTTAGACTGCATCATCACTTACCATCAGGTGAGATTGTAGTCAAGGCCTAACTTTTAAAGAACAAAAAAATAGGACCCTTTTATAAATAAAAGCGGAAAAATACATGGGGGGATACCATGTATTGTTTTGTTACATTTCAGAGGACTTAGGCAGTATTTTCGATGAAAACAAAATCTTCCTCAATAATCACTCTATTTGTCGATGGAAACCGCAAGCAAATCCATTCTATAGTCGAATCACTACCAGAACAAGGTCTTGTTGCATAAGAGCTGTCATAAAAACACTGCCTAATCCTTTAGACTCAAAGATATCACAAAAATATGTGTTGGTGGAATATATCTCTAGATCATTAAATCCACAAAAAAGTCTGCGTTAGCATAATATATCAGTAATTAATTAATTGATTCCAACCAGATCATGACTAAGGGCTCCGTATTTGTTCGAAACTACTCGGGCATACTCCGACATTGTCACGCGAGTTTTAGCCGTGTTTCATAATCTACTAATATGAATAACACTCATGATAGTTTAAATTCTACTATATAAAAATAAGTCGGGTTTTCCTTCCTGACGCTATAACTCCAGAACGCACGAACCGATTTCTACGTATTTACATTCGTTGGAAAGGTCTCGGGCTCTGTGAGGTTTATAGAAAAGAAAATTCAGGAAAAATTTCAACGTAGGGTAGGGGTAGTTGAAAGTTTACATCGAGTTTCACGCGGACGAAGTCGCGGGCGTCCGCTAGTTTTATATAAATTGCACTGGTAGTACGAAGTTTATCGAGCCAGCTAGTTATTAAAGACTTTTCTAACGTTTTGCTTTACACAGTATAAAAATCGCACTAATATTATAGAATCAGAATCAGAATCGTTTATTTGCAAGAAACATTAAATTTAATTATACAAAGATGTTCTTATGTATTAGGTAACAATGTTTCACCATTAATAGGTATACAAATGTTTAATTAATAAAATTAAAATTATATAAGCAAAAATTAAATGACATTAAGTTTAAAAGAAATATAATTAGAACTATTTTTTTGAAGTATCAGCAAAGTACTCTTCTATGGAGTAGTAACATTTTTGTATTAGAAACTTTTTAAGTTTTTCTTTAAGTGTAGGTTTGTACAAAGACGAAAGTTTGTGTGTAAGTGTGTAAGTATGTTTGTTTCTCTTTTACACTCCGGCTACAGTAGCGATTTGGCTGAAATTTGGAATGGAAATAGATTTTACTCTGGATTAACACATAGGTTTTTCATCCCGAAAAAATCCATGGTTCCCGCGGGATTTGTGAAAAACTGAATTTCACGTGGACGAAGTCGCGGGCGTCCGCTAGTATCTAAATATAAATGTCACATCCAGCAACAACTAAGTTCATAAACCCTGCGCACGAGCACACTTGCCGTCTCCCTCGCACGTTGATATTTAAATTTAGAATCGCGTGGTTCGTTATTATACGTTTTGCAGTAGGTAGGTACACCACGAGTACTAGGTAGAAGTTGCTATTGCTACGTGTAATATATATTTATTCAAGCCACTATGATATGGGTCATGAATAATTCAATAACAAATTCTAGATTTTTCTTTATTGATCTAGTTTTAATCATTAATTAATAAAGTCTTAATTAATAAGACGTGGAATCGATATTACCTGTAGTTTATTATTTATATTGTTATTAAATGCCTTGTTGGTCCAGTGGTTAGAGTATGTGGCATCGGATGACAAGGTCCTAGATTCGAATCGGTCGGGTGATGAAGTACAGAGCTTTTCTTTTTTTTTTTAACCGACTTCTCAATTCGGTCGGTATTTTTTTTTTTTTTTATGTATGTACACCGATTACTCATAAGTTAGTGATGTTACAACTCCTTGCTTCGAAGAGCATGTTAAGCTGTAACATTAGCACCCCAAGCCCGCCTACCCATATTGGAGCAGCGTAATGGGTTTCAGCTCCATATTTCCTCTCCTATATGGAGGGAGACATGACCCTGTAGTGGTTAATAATGATGAATCTAAATTTTTCAAAGACATTTTCACATAATCACTTTACATAGCATAAAGCAGTCTCTTCTTCAATTGTACGATTAGATATTTTATAGGACGGATTTTAATGCAGTTTTCATTATTAAATAGAGTGATTTAAGATGAATGTTCATACGTGTCGGTGTAGGTATATACCTACAAAAGAAGCTGATTCCTGTAACTCCGTTCGCGTGAAATATATTTGTACACATCCTGCGAAAACTGGTTAAACATTGGTTTTTACGGGATAAAAAGTAGCCTATGTTTACAGTTTAAAAGGAATAAATATTATGACCTAACAAATGGACTAACTAAAAATGGCTCTGTAGTTAGTCTGTACGCCGTAAAAGTAGGTGGCTAGAAGATTACCAGCAAAATTTCTTGCTTAAAGACCTTTGCGTCTCTAGAAGTGCAGCTAGTTCTATATTAGTATCCAAAGCTGCTCTAATAGGATCTTACCAAATTTGGCTAGGCAGGGAGAACAACACGAACAGAGAAGGGGGGTGTTGATCGATCGTCAAGGAATTCCTTAACCCTACATCCAGTAGTCACAAGTCCTGGGCTTTGCTTGGTGTTTTTCAATCTACCACGCGATGGACCCGGCACCTGCACGGTGAATCCATGGAATGCTAAGATATTCGTCTCATGCTACAAGGTTCTATTTATTTATATGTCAAATTTCATCCAAATCGTTTGAGTAGTTTACCCGTGAAAAGGTAACGTACGGACAGATTTACTTAGTTTGTAAAGTTATCAATGTAAAGCACGCGGACGAAGTCGCGGGCGTAAGATAGTATAGAACGAAAGAAAAGAACGTAACACTTAAGTATAACATAATAGAATTGAACCCGAAATCATTACGTCGATCGTAATAAGAAAATGTTAGCCGATCGATGCGCGGGAGTTGTTAGCCAGAACCGGTAGCCGCGCAGCTGCGTTATAAGGGTGTGGTCATATTAACTATGAAAAAAATAAACCTATTCTACAATCTTTCTTGAGGCTATTGGATCAGCTTCCCACAGGAAATAAAACTATAAGAAATTGTAATTGTTATCAATTGTAAATATGACTTTTTCAAAAGAGCAACTGTTGAGTTTCTCCGGTATCTACTCAGCAGAACCTGCCTTCCGAACCGGTAGAATCTTTACAAATAGTCAACTGACGTGTCAAAAGTGCTTGTAAACTGAGCCTACTTGAAATATATGATTTTTGATTTGATTTGATTTGATTTGAGTACTGTTTACCAACAAAGAAATTAGAAATGAAGGTAGAAAACGCATGTCATTTCATAACTTATTTTTTTTAAATTATGTATGGTTCGTTTACAAAATGTTATTTAAAATATATTAACCATATCTAATTGTTCTAAACTTATTAATCTAATTTATTTTTATTTATTTAAGAATAAGCTAATTTTTTTTATTATTATTCATAATAGACTTGCGCATGACTACAATCATGCCTGGTGGAAAGCAATGATGAGGTCTAGGTTGGAGCGCGCTTGCCTGTAAAATGCCTATTGACTCTTGTCTTGAAGGTGCACAAATTTATAAAATTATATATTATTATTAGGTGTCAAATGACTAGTGACCCTCATTTTTAATTTGTTTTTTGGTAAACAGTACTCACAGATACAAATACACTTGAAGTGCCTTTTCTGTGTGTTTTCTCGAATGCTTATAGCTGTTGTCCGGGATCCGTAGATTTTTTTTACAACTTCATCTTAGACGACTAACTCCTTTATTTATAAAAATTCTAGATTCTGGTAGCTAACTGGGTTACCAGGAAATGAAAATTTCTGAGCTTCGAAACGGGATAATTTACCACACAATTTGTAGAACATTGTGGCTGTTAAGTTGTATAACTATTAATTAAGCAACCCTGTTTTGCCGGTAGGGTGGTAACTAGACTGAAGCCTCCCACCAGCCAGACCTATTAAGAAAACCTCAATCGGCCCAGCTAGGGTTCACACCCAGGACCTCTAGCTTGTAAGTCAGTCAAAACGGAGGTTGTACTTCGACTCCATCCTCTGGACTATTATCGCATCCACTCCTAACAGTCTTATCTTTGGAAGGAAATGAGAATATTGGTCGTATTTAAAAAATCCTATCCTACTAATAAATTTCTTAGTAGGATTCTTATTTCTTATAATATCCTATTATTTATGCGAAAGTTTGCATGGATGTTTGGATGAAACATACAGTTTGGACGTTTGTTACTACTAAAGTGATTTGGCTGAAATCTGGAATGGAAATAGATTTTACTCTGGTTTAACACATAGGCTACTTTTTATCCCGAAAAAATCCATGGTTTCCCGAGATTTGCGAAAACTGATGATTAGCTGAAATTTGGTATTGAGATATATTATAGCCTGGATTAACACATAGACTACTTTTTATCCCGGAAACATCCATGGTTCCCGAGGGATTTGTGAAGAACAAAATTCCACGCGGACGAAGTCGCAGGAGTCAGCTAGTATTATATTAGTATTATATTTATATTCTTTAAAACAAATGTAAGGTTAAGGATTTCCCATCATTGATGATGCTTTTTTAACGTCCGTTAAAAAAACTCTCGTGCGAATGTGGGCTTATTTCCTTCGAGACACGCGGGTGAAACAACACGCAATAACTTGTACTAATCTATAAAAGTTTCACTACCAAAATTAAAGTACTACGTACTCTGGTATGACTAATTTGAATAGGTTTCATCAAGGTTGATTAAAGGACTGACCTAATGATAAAGATCTAAATACTAATTCGCTTTCACTAGATAATATTTATGCTTTTATAGCATGAAAGTTTAATGGAAATTACAGACAAATAATTCTAAATTTAATGCCATATACTTACGTTGGTTAGCTTTAGAATAAAATTAATTATCATTATGACACTAGGTATAGTTTTTTTTTAATAAATATTAAAAAATATCATCTAGCTCCCGAAGCTCTCTAGTCTAGTCTATTTCTACTTAAGCTGATGCATCTGTCAAAATATTCTGATCTTTTTAATATCTATATATTTTTTTCCGTCTACTGCCACCATGCATCCATTTCTTGTATCAAATATATTTATGTATTACTTTGTATATATTATGTTTTATGTTTTTTTTTATTTTTTATTTTATGTAATATAGGCTAGCGCTTGACTACAATAAGCCTGATGGTAAGCATTAATGGTCTAAGTTGGAGCACGCTTACCTAGAAGATGCCTATTCACTCTTACTTTGAAGGTGTTCAAATTATATGTGTCAGGAACTGGTGTTACCTAACATCAAGTACTAAAATAAATAGTTTCAATAAGGCATATCTATATATATATAATAAATATTTGGTGATAGCCCAGTGGATATGACCTCTGCCTCCGATTCCGGAGGGTGTGGGTTCGAATCCGGTCCGGGGCATGCACCTCCAACTTTTCAGTTGAGTGCATTTTAAGAAATTAAATATCACGTGTCTCAATCGGTGAAGGAAAACATCGTGAGGAAACCTGCATACCAGAGAATTATCTTAATTCTCTGCGTGTGTGAAGTCTGCCAATCCGCATTGGGCCAGCGTGGTGGACTATTGGCCTTATCCCTCTCATTCTGAGAGGAGACTCGAGCTCAGCAGTGAGCCGAATATGGGTTGATGACGACGACGATATATATAAGATGAATTTAGAAATATATAACTGATAGGTACACGATTTAATGCCTCTTTGGGCTTACTTAGCAGAATGTTAAAACATATAAATAATAAAATTTAGGACGCAAAGTATCGTGAATCAGCACAATAAATATTCCAAGTGACTCCTACAAGTGTGTCATAGTCATATTAAGTGGTAGACTTTATGAATTTTTAAGCGATAGCATGTTTCAGTTTCATTTTGCAGTTTTCTACGATCGATACTTATGTTTAACTTAACTGTAACTTGTGTGTAACTTGCAATATATACTTATGTTAAACTACAATGTAATTTGAATAAATCTATATTAATTTTGTGCTTCAGATTGCTTTTTAGTAAGACCATAAAAAAATCACTTAAAATTATTACTGGTTTTACATCTTGGGGTGTACGTTACAATATTTTAGCTATATTTAAAACTAGCAGACGGTCTCACTCGCATATTTCCCCGTCCTGTGGAAATATGGCGATTAAATATAGCCTATGACACACATAAACAACGTGGCTTTCTATTAGTAAAAGAATTTTTAAAATCGGTTCAGTGAATCTCTGGATTTACTTAATTTGGAGGGTAATCTCTCGATTACCGTTTAATACATCATAAACTTTACCTTTGCATAATCATAATCTTCATCATCATCATCATCATCATCATCATTATCGTCATCATAATCATTATCATATTAGCCGATGGGTGTCCACTACACTGTAGGGACTTCCAAACATCACGATCCTGAGTCGCCTGCATCCAGCAGATCCATGTAAATTGCTAGGATTTGATTGCGTCAGTCCTCTCGGTTGCGGTCGACGAATACTTCTAGTGCGGGTTCGCCATTCAGCCTTAATTTCATAACGTCCATCGGCTCTTCGAACTATATGCCCCGGCCGTTGCCGCTTCAACTTCATGACTCGTTGAGCGATATTTATACTAATATTATAAAGCTGAAGAATTTGTTTGCTTGTTTGATTGAACGCGCTAATCTCAGGAACTACTGGTCCGATTTGAAAAATTCTTTCAGTGTTAGATAGCCTATTTATCGAGGAAGGCTATAGGCTATATTTCATCCCCGTATTCCTACAGGAACGGGAACTATGCGGGTGAAACCGCGCGGCGTCTACTAGTCGGTGATATGCCGTATGACTTGGATTCTTCTTATTGCTGATTCTGTCAGGTCCATTAGCAACCCCATTTCGGAACCACAGGTCATCACCTTACAAACTTTTTCTAATATTAGTATAGGTTTACTATGAACGCGCCCTTACAGAGCATCACAAATGTATAGTTATTACGCTCCGGTGTACACTTACAGCGCTCTTATAACATGGAATTACTCTCCGCTACCTTAAGGTGTTGATTTTAAACCTTTTTTTTATATTTAAATTAAATTTGTATGTATTTTTTAGTATACTTTTATTGGTCAGTTTATTTTCGAATGACGTTTTATACTATTCCCATCGATAATGTAACAAAGATAACCTGCTAAGTTAGCTAAGTTTAGAATAGTCCAAGATATTATATATTAATATGTATTTAAGTATTCCTACATCAAAACATTACTATACCAAGATTATAAGCGCGAAAATTTGTATGGATGTTTGTTACTTCACCGATTTGGATGAAATTTAAAATAAAAATAAATAATACCCTGGATTAACACATAGCTACCTTTGTCCCGAAAAAATCCATGGTTTCGCGAGATTTGCGAAAAACTACGCACTTTTGTTAAATTCTTTGTTGTTTTTTTATTTAATATGGATATCATATTAATTATAACATACTATATAAATATAAATTTTTCGCGGATAACACTGCGGGGCGCAGCTATTAATTTCAAATTAATGGATTTTAATAAAGAAACCACATCCAAACCGGTTTAGCAGTTTTGACCATTAACCATCTCATCATCATCAGGCTCTGGGACCATACTTGATTTCTGAAAATACTATAAAATAGACATATTAGGTATAATACCAAACCATATCAAAGTGTAGGTGCTTCACCAAGATATGAGATACATATATTTATATATGTAATATATTTTCCGAGAAAGCACAAAACATAGTTATAAGAAAACAAAGTAACTTTATTTGAGTCTCACCTTTATGAAACTAATAAAACTTTAAATAAGCGAGAAATAGCTGTATAGAGGGATATGAGGAAGGTTTATTGAAAATTTTCATTTCACCTTACCTTAAAAGCTAGAAGCAACTACGTATTATTAAAAGAGTAAACATGCCTACATTTTTCAGAAAATTATATAATAACTTTAACTTCATCGTTAGTTTTTAGGGTTCCGTAGCTCACAAGAAACCCTTATAATTTCACCATGTCCGTCTGTTTGTCCGTCCGTCTGCGGTTTAGCGCAGAGACTATTAGTACTAGAAAGCTGTAAATTAGCATGAGTATGGACATAAAAAATGTAAACAAATTTTGAAGAAAACAAAAATTTATAAATTAATTCCTTAACCAAGCCTTATTGAAAATTGAACCCAAGACTTCAAGGTACGTACTAAAGCAACACTGCGCTGCAGATGTCATGAAACCTCAACTTACACGTGACTTAAATTGATATTGATGAGCCACCAAGTATCTTTGTTCAAAACAAACTTTGAAATGAACGATCGTCTATTAAGTAATATTTGTTAAGTGAAGTTTTAAAAAATTCCAAGATTTTCCGAACGTATCATTACGTCGAAAAACCTGTAATTTTTGTTTACTTTATAAAACTCAACGAAGTGTCTATACTTTTTAAAAGTTGTAATTTTCTTTTTAAACTTTTAGAAATGGGTCAGTTTTTTTTGGAATATTGTTCTGTTTTTATTTTTAACCAACTTAAAAAAAACATGACCTGTGTATTTGACTCCCAAATTAAAAAAATATATATTTCATTGACTTCCATTGCAGTTAAAAGTTATCAATCAATCAATCAATTTATTTATTTGCAGATATATGCGTTATATATACAGGTGGTCGGTGGATGTGGATGGTAAATGTAACTTGCCAATTTGGCATGCAAATTATTTACTAAGTATTTGTTATTAATAATAAAATAATAATATATCAACCCATATTCGGCTCACTGCTGAGCTCGAGTCTCCTCTCTGAGACTCGAGCTCAGCAGCAGAGACTGAGAGAGAATTTTCTTAATCCTCTGCGTGTGTGAAGTCTGCCAATCCGCATTGGGCCAGCGTGGTGGACTATTAGCCTAAACCCTCTCATTCTGAGAGGAGACTCACCACTGAGCCGAATATGGGTTGATAACGAACGAACGTACGTACAAAATAACTTCAATACTTCAATATTTATAATGAAAACAGTTTAGCTGGCGTATAAACGGCAACGTTTGGATAGGACAGCAACACGACCCTTCGCCAAAGTTGGTTAATTGACAAACGAAAGCTTATTGTCCGATAGTTTCGGCGATTTGTATAAACATGGCGGGCGGTTTAAATAAACCAGGCTTTGTAGACTGTTGTGTGGAAAAGTGATCGGATTTTCTTACATATTTAAAATGACACTAACTATTTTTAGTAATATAATTATAAAGTTTACTTATAAAATTATTGTAAAGATGTCAATTTGAAATGATGAAATTGTCATTTGAATTAATTTAATAACACATACCTAATAAATAATTTGCATGTCAAATTGGGAAGATACATTTATCATCTATACATCTATCGACCACCTGTATAAATATCATGCATGTATCTGCAAATAAATACATTGATTGATTGATTCATTGATTAATAATACTATCAAATATGAAAGCAGAATATTATACCTACTTTATTAAAATAAAGCAGAAATTGCTGTATTATTCGTAATAATTAAAACAAATAAATAGTCTCGTTGCAAGATTAACCTCCGATATATCTAGTTACTTACTTATTATTCAGTAAAATTTGGATTTTATAGTACCTAGTATCCAGACTGACTTTCTTCCAAAATAAATGACGAAACGCTTCAAAAAAATCGAACCCGCTCACACACTCGCATTTCTAACTTCTGTTCTATTGAATCATATTAAAACCATAATATTATATTGCACCACGATATTCCTGTAATAAAACTCTTGATTCTAAATTCAAAATTAATTAATTTTAAGCTAAGCACTTCTGTAGGAGACTTTACCATCGCTCCACCGCTTAATCAATAGGAAAAACACTCAGGTCCCTTTTGCATATGCAAACATTATGCCACTTGCATTATCTACCGTCTTTTGACGTTTAATCTAAACTAATCCTTATTGCTAATAGCAATAACATTTAAAATCGTTTGACAAATCTGAAGGGTTGTTCATGACAGTCCTAATATGTAAAATACAAGGCGTTGTTGTAATTAGAAAATGACGGAAGCTAGGATTTTCATAAAATATGAGGAGTTGTTGGTACCCGAATACCTAACCTCGTATTATTACTAATAGAAACTAATTAGTAAGCGAACTTGTCTGTATGTTGTTTGATTTTTCTAAGTCAATTTGAGTAAATTTAAATACTTATTAAGTGGTTAACTGTTTGACGTATAATATTTGTTTTGTTAACGAAACTTATAACGATAATGTACAAGCTTTTAACCTAACACATAAAGAATTATTTAATCTATAGGTTACCTTAACTGTGTTTTTTTTAATTTCATCTTAGTACCTACATCTTAGTCAGTGATCAATCAAGTCTGAGTTTACTGAGCTCATTAAAATTTGATTCCTAGATGGAAAAAGTTTAAATGATCGCTTAAATTTTTACTTGGCTCAATTAGGTTTACTACACTTTTAGTAAAATAAACATCAAATTTATTTTATAAAAAACTAATTAAAAAGCTGTAAGTTACAAAATAATGTGGATAGTTTATGAGGAGTGTAAATAGATCTAAGGACTTTTAAATTTCTACAAGCGAATTTTGTCTGTTGAATTTCATCTAATTTGGTAAACTTTTCTTAGTGACGTTTCTAAGGATTTCTCTAACCGTTACCAAAAAGATGTCTCCTCTAGTTTGCACGGAACTAATTGGTTATGCAAAATTTGAGAACCATCCAAGTCTCCCGCAGAAAGTATGGAGATCAGCGCAAACATGGCGGGAGATAATTGGGTTCGGCTTTTGTTGCCGAGTGTACTTAAACTTTAGCTGGGTTAAAAATGTAAAATATTTTTAAGTTTCTCTAGAAATGTAAGTACCAATATTATATACAAGCCCTGCGGTTTCACCTGCGTAGTTCCCATTGGAAATCGAGAATGAAATATAGTAGACACTTACAAATACGTAGCTTTCTATTGGCAAAAGAATTTTCAAAATTGGTTCAGTAGATCCGGAGATTACCCTTTACAACATCACAAACTTTATCTCTTTACAAGTTAGGCCTTGACAACAATATCATCATATCATCATCATCTGATGGTAAGTGATTATGCAATCTTAGCGGGAAGCGTTCGTGGAAGCGGGCTAACTTGCTATAGGAGTAGGATTTTATAGGTAGGTAGGCACATCGAGCAAAGAATTTTCTTTCATACGAAGCTTTTCCTTAAAACAACAAACATAAAAAAAGCGAATTCGGTTCAAGCGCAATGCCATGACCAAGGAAAATGGATTTAATATAACCAGAGATTGAAAAAAATGTCTAAAACTCAAAATAATCACCAAAAATGGGTCACATTGGCCCCGACCAAAAAAAAACCACAGCAATATTTAAAAACGTCACAATTCACGAGACATCAATTCCGGCCATCGTCGCCGATGTCCGTCATTTCGAGTTTTTTTTTCTTTTTTTTTCCGTTAAAAACCCATAGAGTTATAAAAATAAATGAGGCTTCGCGAACGTTGGGGCGAACACAATAGTTGGGTCATTATACTCGGTCATTTGGACCGCTGGGGAGAGGAATAAACAACCTGAGCATTTGAGTGTTGGACTGTAAAAGCTTTGTGATTTATATTTTTTTTATCTGTTGCGATTTGGATTTGTGATTCGATGACGATTTTGATTTTGTGATTTGTAAATAAAATATTATAAAGCTAATAAAAAAAGCTAATAATAAAAAGAGTTTGTTTGTTTGTTTGATTGAACGCGCTAAACTCAGGAACTACTGGTTCGATTTGAAAAATTCTTTCAGTGTTAGATAGCCCATTTATCGAGAAAGGCTATAGGCTATATATTATCCCCATATTCCTACGGGAACGGGAACCACGCGGGTGAAACCGCGTGGCGTCAGCTACTTTGTAAATAAAACTCCTCTTTAAAGTATTTTCTGCAAGATTTTGTCTTTCGCAATGTAGACTGTTAGACAGAGGCCATTTAAGTAGATACACCTCAAGAATAACAAAGAAACAAATGTAGTAAAATTATTTATTTAATGTATAATGGTACAAGTAGGCGAACTAAAAATTACAAATATTGGATTTAAATCACGTGACTATTTTTTCGTATTCCTGACAGCAAACTCTTTCATTTGATATCCATATCATGGGGGTGGATTTTAAACAACCAGTCCGTCATCTTGGGGAGGCCGCCTTATTGGATGTGTAACGTTTCATAATTAGTCATTTATTGTCATTAGAACTCAGAGCGTGTGCAAAATTTCCTAATCGTAGACCGAGAAGTGGGTCGAAATAAGATTCCAAGATTTGATTTTCTAACATACATAGTTACAAGTGAAAGCGTTGTTTTTTTTTATTCTTTACAAGTTAGCCCTTGACTACAATCTCACCTGATGGTAAGTGATGATGCAGTCTAAGATGGAAGCGGGCTAACTTTTTAGGAGGAGGATGAAAATGCACACCCTTTCGGTTTCTACACGGCATCGTACCGGAACGCTAAATCGCTTGGCGGTACGTCTTTGCCGGTAGGGTAGTAACTAGCCATGGCCGAAGCGTCCCACCAGCAGACCTGGACAAATTAAGAAAATCTCAATCTGCCCAGCCGGGGATCGAACCCAGGACCTCCGTCTTTATATACACCGCGCATACCACTGCGCCACGGAGGCCGTCAAAATATAAGCGTGTTAAAAATACATCCTTTAAGTTTAAAATTATCTGTACATCCGCAGACAACAGACATTATAGAAAACATCAACATTTTCTGACAAAGCTGTCAATATCTACAACATAATTTGCTGGCAATGTAATCTATTGTTAAGCAAATAACCATAACCATTTATATAACAAGACGGAAACGCCTGGGCCACAATCGCCTGACAAATGCTCAAACAAAATAAATTCAAAATTACACCGTGTATCGTTACATTAATTTTAACGATAAAGCCTTAAGCATTTGCACTTTTACAGGGAAGGGGGGCTCTAAAAAGGCCTATTCGAGTGTGGTCGCCATAAAAATGTACAAAAATTTCCCATCGCGCAATAAAGGGAAACAGTAATTGTAATTCTTTCGGTGGAATTGTAATTTTGCGTACAATTTGACGTAAAGATGGCTTTCGAGAAATTATACGTCGCAATATGCCTTCAGTGTTAAATAGCGTCTGAAATATAGCGGTTTTTTGCTTTGATATTATTTCGTAGGAGTTTTTACGATTTTTAAGATTTATTGAGGAACTTTCAAAACATTACCAATTTAAAAACAAATACAACAATAGAAATTATTATAAGTACAGTTTGGTTTATTGGTGGTGGTACCTATAAATATGTCGAGTCCTAGTAAAAGGAAATTTTCAGCACCAGCTTGGAGATGAGAAGTCGGTTATAGTGCCTTGATGATCTCGTCGATGCTGGGCCTAATCTCGGCCGTATCGGAGCATCAGTACAAGACAGAGTTCTAAGAGAGTCAGCGAATGGAGATTGCACCTGTATTTGCGCATACAGTTTACACTAGTAACTACTATCTCAAGGCATATATCGATTGCCATCATCACTTTATCAGTTCTCAAAGGGATTTTTGACCTTTGGTAATAATTGGGGCATGACGAACATCTTATATCGAATATCAACAAAATATTTTCAAAACACTCATTATCCATTAATAGGTACGCTTAAAAATTAACCGCTCGGTAACACTGTAAAAGCTTAAAACCTATAAGTCCAGTTAATCCATCACCTTTAAATAAAATTAGATCCAATTAACACAGACCGTCGTGTTCCATACATCTAACGCTAGATTAACATCAAATGAAAAAACTAAAATAAAACGACACGGATGTAGCGCGTGTCATGAAATTAATTCATATTGCATCAATTAACAAAACGACAAAGTAAACAAATGTTACCGAAAAAACAAATAAAGAACCTTAAAACAATATTCACAAAGATGACAATACAGGGGAAATACAATTTAGTAAAGGTAAAAATAAAATTGTAGACGTAAGAAACGGTGTGCGCGTAAAAGCGGTTATTATTGAAAACAATGATCGTGGGAAAATTCTTGGGTAACTGTATGAGGGAAAGCAAGAAATAGATTGCATATAAAGTGAATCATATAGCTCGCTGGCAAATATGTACGAACATAATGGTCCCGCTTTCTTGGTAGACTTAATGAGGTGGATAAATAGGTATTTTTAACGAAACAGAAATCTAGTAACTAAAATTTTGTAAATCATTGAATATTCATATCAATCATTTCGAATTTCTAAAGAAGATTCCTCCGTCATAAAAAATACATCAATATTGTCAATAACCTTGTTTAGTTACAAAAGGTACAAATATCAATAGACCACAAATAAACATCCTGGAGATAACCTTTCGCAATAATGAGATTGTAATTGATTTTTTATCTCCCCCGTTAGTTACGGAAGTTCTTTCGATTTATCGACAAACAATTTCCTTTACAAATGCAGCTCAAGATTATCTACATATTTATCTAAGTCTCAATACTTTATAACGGAAGTCAAACACTCTGTATAGTGTATACTGACCTATTGTTTTTTGCCATTGAACCGTGCACTTGATTTACTGTTACTATTTTTTATACTCATATATATTAGCCATTAAGATTTGCAACTAGGTTATTGTTTTTTAATAGAATATCTTTTGAGTTACTGTAATAATTATACATACACATTTTTTTTCTTAATCGATTCAGGTTGTCGGTCGCAATGGAAGTCTTACTGTCTTTTTTGTGACCCAATGCAAAATTTTGTGATGGTTGAGATATGAAAGCATGACAAACAAACACATATACACATTAGTATATGTTAAGATTTTGGATCTACTATGTCAACATAATATTTAATAGTATTTTATATTTTGTTTCCTTTTTCTACAAACATATTTTTAATAAGAAGTATTTATTAGTGTACCAAAAGTAATTTATTTAAAATTATTATAATTTTCATATTATTTGAGTACTTCTCAGATAAAATCTTGGACATCTGCAAACAAATAGCGAATTTATATTAAGTTATTTGCATTTTAATCACCGTTAACACAAATGACTGTCTTGAACTTCACGCTTGAATTGACTGCACGTTTGAACTTGACCCAGCTACCGATAAAAAATACATAAATACAACAGCATCTATTGTATCTAATTGTGCACAATCTTTACTATGCGATACGATTTTCCTTAAAACAATAGCAGTAGATGATAATTTAGCCTGATCAACTGTTTATTGACTATGATAAGCGTATGCTTCAGATACATTATGAATTGTGCACAATCTTAATTATGCGATGCAATTTTCTTTAAAACTATAGCAATAGATCATAATTTAGTTTGATCTACTATTATTTGACTATTGTAAGTGTATGCTTCAGATGCATTATGAGTTGGCGCACGCGATTCTTAACGAAGTAAGATCGTTTGCTTTTTAAAAACTAATTCCTATTTTAAGATATCGTTTTTTGATTCATTTATAGATTCTTGTTAATTACTTGCATTTTGTACGCTTTATTTACCGAAATATCGATGATTGTTAAGTACATAGTTTCATACATAGTTTCTGCGTGTTATATTATAAATAAGTTAGTTGAAGATATTAAAACAATTAACAAATTGTCAAACTTGATTAATAAATTATAAATGTTAACTTTACACGTGCTTTACTAATACGAGTATATTACAGTCTTAATTGGTTGGTAAAATAATTAGTACATTAATTATTAATTTATATTATTACTAAAAGACTGAAACACAAACAAACTTTATTATTTTTTTATTTCTACGTCTGTCTATTTGTCAGAGCCTATTTCTGAAACGACTGAACCAATGTTAATGGGACTTTCACTAGAATATAGAGGAAATTATTGAGCAACGTTTTTTAAATGGATTTATGAAACTAAATTACACTCAGACGCAGTCGCAGGCTTCCGCTGGCTATTAGTAATTCGTTAAAATAATTTTATCTGTATTCTACGTTCAATTTCGATGATTCATGGATCAATAAAATAATGATTATAAGTTATGTAGGTACAAATAATAAATAATTAATTATACATAATAGATCAAATGATGTTAGTATCATCTTCCTCCATTTCGTGATTCAAATCTAGTAATTGTAACACTTAATTACAATGCCAAGGTTTTGCACTGTGGTCTTTGTCTTGCCAGTAATGATTCTAGGCTTATTCATCTTACAATTAGATTCTGTCTTGCATTAATCATATTTTAATAAGCATTACAAATTTGAAGATTTTAATATTTCAAGTACGTTTAAACAGGCTTCAGGAATAACTGTAAAAAATAGTATGTTATTCTATTGCGTCTTTAATCTACCTTCCAATGAAAGTTCCATCAAAATCAATTCAGTCGTTTCAGAGATTATACCGTACAAACAGACAGACGCACTTGAAAAAAAACAGTTATTTTAAAATAAAAGAGAGACACATAAATTTATATGTATTGATGTAACCAGAAACAATGTTGACATACCTAATAATTATTTCGGAATATATTATTATCTCTCATCGACCAGTAAACTAAACCATCAGATAAACATATAAAACTCCAAAAGCTTAGTAACCATAAACTATAGAGAATCTCTGTCTATAGCTTCTAAATCACTGACAACATAAACTACCAAAATTAGAACTCTTTTGTTTAACACCGAAATATCCTGAATAGTAAATTGTGAGCTTTAAAATCAATCACTCTCAAACGTGAATACCAACATTATAAATGTCCTATTACGACCACATTAAATCTTATGGGAACTCCCAAGACAGTTGCACCATTGTAAAGTTTAAAATTAGTGATCTTCTATGGAGTTTCGGCGTAGTTCAAACGGTTCTTTTGCAAATACTTGTAACAATGGTAAAGATTGAACATTTTCACACGGAAATCAGTGTTTAACAAGGAGTTGTAACATGAACTCTGTTTAAATTATTGGAGATATGGATCGAGGTAATCTTATGGACTATAATATATCTTTATTGACTGATTTGCTAAATAGAGTTTGAGAAAATCTTTCGTCAAAAAGTGCTTGAAGACGAAAGTATAATGCAATGTATAATGAGATTGGTGTGATAAGACTATGTTATACTTAACATAATATGATATATTTATCGTTAAAATCATTTGGTCTAATTAAAAAAAATATATACTAAGTACGTATTACTTGGGATTAGATCATATGAGAATAATTAAATATATATCTTCTCGTATTTCAAATTTATGATCACCTGATGTAAAGTGACCCGACAAATTAAGAAGTAAAGGAATCACCAATGAAATATTGTTTATACTTAAATAGTTGACATCTTATTGTTAAACTATTTTGGATTATTTTTATTGAGAAACAATACTTAATTCAACTTAAACCTTACTAACTTAAGTTAAGCTAACCTAATAACGTTACCAATGACCACGTAAAATGGTCGCAAAATTACTGCGTTTCCATGTTTGAAAAGGCTGATACTAACGGAACACATGGTTGGATGAGAGGTACAAATTACACTCAAAACAAGACTATTTCTAAAATATCATAGATTTTTTAAACATAACACCTGTCTCAATACAAAATCACAGAAATTTCTGGACTCAAAAACAAAAACCTCCAAACCAAACACCGCCCATATTGTGAAAGCAGCGTAAAATATAACAGAACCCTGTCACCCTAATGATTCTGCCTATTACCCTAAACTCGGAGTCGAATAATAAACCGGCTTTAACTGCCAATAAAATATTTAACACCGTCACGTTCCTGAAGTAGCTAGATCAATGATACCCTGTGTTTTTTGATACCTCATCTACCATTCTAACTTGACCTGCCACCTAAAGTTACGATCTGAACTTGCCTTTAGTTTTAGAGTTAGCGCACACTATTTTATTCTTATTTTTCCAGTACATATAAAAATGCAGGATATACTAATAGAAAGAAGTCCAGATTTTTTAAATTATGATAACTAATAAAATTATTCGTAACCATAATATCATTTCTTTTTTTTATTCATAACTTGCGCTTGACTACAATCTTGCCTGGTGGAAAGCAATGATGAGGTCTAGGTTGGAGCGCGCTTGCCTAGAAAATGCCTATTCACTCTTGTCTTGAAGGTGCACAAATCATAAGTGTTAGGAAATTAGGAAACTAGGAATCATAATACCATTCAACAGGTACTTTTACCTAAAGTGTTTTTCAGATAGCACGGTGATAGTCGCTTGTGTGACGTTCATAATACGTAGTATTATCGTGAATGGTGGCAAACTTTCAAGCGTGAAACAAACTGTTACCCGCACTATCCTACATAAAACAAACTGTAACTAACAAAATACATACCCTGTGCTAAAATTTTTGCAGAAAAATGAGTCACAATAATTACCTTTAATCAACCGCAGACTCAAGCGTTGAATAACGTGTCTATTTTTATACTGTTACAATTGACACTTGGCACCATAGAATGAAGTTAATTTTCAGGTTAGAACGTAGATAGAGAAAGTAATAGACGAATATATAGCAACCGTCGCAGTGCCTCTAAAATCTTATGCGTGGACTCTTTATGGAACCGATACAAGGCCATTAGATATTGGGTATAATGACAAGTGCCTTTTTTTAGACGCAACTACAAGTTTAAATCAGTTTAAAATTTGTCATTTAGTAATAAAACTTTATGCTTCTATTAAGAAAATATTTCTTTTTATTAAACACAAAATTAGAAAGAAAGAAGAAGAAAGAAAATAAGTTTATACACTTTTTAGTGTCACAAACAGTACATCCTATCTTAGATATTACATGACTGTCTGTGACACCAAACAGAAAGGGTTTACAGCTCAGCATTAGCCGATCATCGCTGGAAAGCAATGCGCAGCGCTGATTTTCAGCTGAAACCCGGGTGACGTCACAGTCAGTTATAATTATAAACTAAACATCTAATCAAAATACTTTAAATACATTCAAAATAAAAATTCATATAACAAGACACAAAATAAAAAACCAAAAACAAAAAACCTTGATAAGAGCGAATAAATAAAATGTTAATAACATAAAGATAAATGCCAACATACAATAATTAATATGACGTATATATACAATACAAAAGCACAGAAAATTACAGTTCCAAGGTATAAGTATTTTAGTAACGAGTAATTTGAAAATAGAATATACTTTGACTGTCGTCGTAAAGTTCGTAAATCAATAATTCGTCTATTTTTTCTCCGTCTACGGGTTAGAATATAATCATTTCTGCTAAAATTGGCTTACTATCACCTGTCAAATTAGTTTCCATTATCCGAGAATATATTACAAAGTGTGCACAACGTCTAAACCCCGTGACAGGTCAACGCTCGTGGTGGAAAAACATTGGATGTTTTTATGATACTATTTTAAATATGGCGTCTTAAACGACGCCCTGGCTTTACAATTTATGGTGACCGTAATTCTCGCTGGCTTAAGTTAAGACAATGGTTTAATTATCTTGGGTGATAACTGTATTTGCCATAAAATATTTTTTTAATGCTTATTTTTCGTAGCATTAGATTTTTTTATAGCTAATATATTCTTTAATTAGTTTTTTGTAAACATCTACTTAAAACTCGTGACCGGTTTTAAAATTAGAATTAAGATTCTGTAAAACGTAAATAAGTTCACAGTGATCAAATTAGACTTGCTAAATATTTTCCCTTAATCTAATTTAATAATCAAAGTATAAACTTTGATTACTGAATTATTTAAAAAAAAACTTAGTAACTAAAGTAAGTATAAATAAACACTACAACGATCAATGGTATGGTAAAAGTAACAAGACATAATTTAATGAACAGTGGGATGAAGATCTCTTTTATAAAAAATCCTCAATAAGTTTTTGCTGACTCTACTCAGTGTACTCTCTCTACCAAACCAAGCTACTTAACACACAGACAGTTTGGTAAAGGTATTTATAATGTGTAAAGAACTGTATTTTTTTCAGGTTTAGCAGCCATAAGCTGGCAGAAGGGTTAACTAGAACTTTAAATCTTAATATTTCATAAACGGAAAATCAAAAAATAATGTAACATACCCACAATATTTCCTAACCTAATCTAACGATATCTAATGTTATAGGCTTGTAAAATAACATCCCTACTTTACATACAGTAAGATTTCTTTTTTTCAGAACTTAATTTTTTTTTCTTTGTCGGCATGTTTATTTTAGGTACATACCAATGCTAAATTATAGTTAAAAAATACTAAATAATCGCTAAACCGTGGACGCGCTGAACGTGCTGACTACGGAACCCTAAAAAAGGAATTAGAATTCGAATAATCATGGATCATCGTCAATCTAGTCTCAAAGCGAGGAACGACCTTAAAGAAAGCAAGATAATTCAGAGCAAGCACCATTATGGACCTATCCCTGACAGTAACTTCTACTTCTTTACACTTTGTTTATTGCTGTAACTTGACTTATGCGGTGTATTTTTAACTTGATGTGTTTTAACAGCAGTTAAGGTTTAAGTGGCTTAGCCGGTGTGTCACGGGGTGTTTGTTGAGATTGGCGTTTGAGGATTCTGCAATTAACATTTTTTTTTATATTTACAAGTTTATGATCGTCGTTTTTAGAAGTACAAGCAACATGACTAATTTGTAGCACTCTAAATTGTGTTTATTATTTGCATTAATAACTTTGGATTGCCTTATTGGTCCTAAGCTGGTTCAGGTTCAGTTTAGGACAATGAGGTCCAGGGTTTGGATCCCGGGTCAGGTCAACAAAGGAAATAGGTACACTATTGGGACTTTTCTTAAAAAAAATCTTAATCGCAGCCAGGAGTTGGGAAGTTAGCGGTGTTGACTACACCCCCGTGCTTCGGAGAGTACGTAAAGCTGTCGGTCCTGCGCCTTATCTTTCACCAATCGTGTCCATCTGCCGCCTCACTGGACTATTAGAGTGAGGATAAAGAGAGTGCGCTTGTGCACACTTGTGCGCTGTTATATTCCCTGCATACATAGTTAATCTCATTATTGGCCGCCGTGGCCGAAAAAAGAAAAAACAATTCAATCGAGAGCAATATTATTAAAGAACCATAATTGCAAACGCTTACACAACCGGTGTACTTACGTTTACGCGTTATTCACGTTCCCTTGGTAATATTAAGATAAAATGTACTTTATGTTATGCTTGCTTATAATGTAGCTTTCCATTGGGAACGAATTTTTAAAATCGGTTTAGTAATTTAGGCGTGAAAGCGTAACAAACAAAATCATATTTACATTTATAATGGTATAACTTGTACATACTCTATAGACACATCATCATTATCAACTCATATTCGGCTCAATGCTGAGGTCGAGTCTCTTCTCAGAATAAAAGGGATTAGGCCAATAGTCCACCACCCTGGCCCAATGCGGATTGGCAGACTTCACACACGCAGAGAATTGATAAAATTCTGTGGTGTGCAGGTTTTATTACGATGTTTTTTCTTCAACGTTTGAGACACGTGATACTTAATTTCTTAAAATGCACACAACTGAAAAGTTTTCGGTGCATGTCCCGGACCGGAATCGATCCCACACCCTCCGGAAACTGAGGCAGAGGTCATATCCACTGGGCTATCACGGACTCTCTCTCTCTATGACTACTTACAATATTTTGTAACGTCTAACTTTTTAGGCAAAAAAAAAAAAAACATAAAATTGATAAAAAACGTACATTGACAATATTTTGTAACGTCTAACTTTTTAGGTAAAAAAAAACATATAAAATTAATAAAAAACGTTTCTAATACAATGGGGTGGTATCCTAATGGTACCTGCATGGGAAAATCCTAAATGATTCCATAACCAAAGCACGGGTCGTTAGATTAACGATGTCACTGTAATTGAAAGTCCCATGCGATCAAATTATTAAGCATGTCCTGTAATGGTCAAGGTATAATGGAATTTATTATTCTCTTGTATAGCTTTTTTACCCCCGATGCAAAAAGAGCTTATAACACATAAGTCTGTCTGTCAGTCTTTCTGTAGCACCATAGGTTCCAAACGGATGAAGGAATTTCAATTTATTTTTTTCTATGAAAGGTGCAAGTGTTCTTAGATATGTTTGATGAAAATTGGTTCAGCTATTTAAAAGTTCTGGAGATTTAAAGTGATCAATAATCGAATGTCTGCAAATATACTCGAGTGGGGTCTCAAATGAAAGCGCACTGAAAGAGAAAATTGATGACTTGATTGAAAGTGTAATTAATAATTTCATGATCTTCGGAGGTTTTACAAAATTTCTAATTTTATGTCATTTTAAACCTAGATGTCTTCGTGAACGCTCGTGGCGCTTGAGGTGCCATAAGGTGTTAACAAACATCCCGTCCTCAGTAGCTTGCATCCAGCACCCTGCGAATTGCTAATAAATAATCGAATTGAGGAAGTGATTATTTAATTAATCTATGGCGCTCATAATCTTTTTAACGTAAAAATGGAACCGACTTCATAGACGTGTTACCTACAGTTACTTTGATTTTAACATGAAATTACTTAACCGATTTTTATGAAAATAAAATAAACATACACATGGAATTGAGAACCTCCTCCTTTTTTTGAAGTCGGTTAGTAAAAAGGCTCAAAGTCACTCAGCGAGCGATAGAGACAGCTATGCTTGGAAATAAGGAGATTCGCAGGTGAACGACAGTCACTGACATAGCTCAGCGAGTCGCGAAGCTGAAGTGGCAATGGACAGGGCACATAGTTCGAAGAGCCGATGGACGTTGGAGTCCCAAGGTGCTGGAGTGGCGACCCCTCAGCCTATATACCCTGTGTTGGTCGATCCCCCACTTGGCCGAGTGGGTTGTTGGGAGTCGCTGGATGCTGGCGGCTCGAGACTGTTTTGTTTGGAAGCCCATGCAAGAGGCCTATGTTCAGCAGTGGAAGTCCGTCGGCTGTAAAGATGGTGATGTTGATGATGATGATGATGATGATTATGATGATGATGATGATGATGATAAATATGGAAAAGTAACTTTCTAAATGCACTAATCCTTGTATGAAGATTGGCTAATTATAACGACTAAACAAGCAGGTTCCAGTTTTCAATCCCAGGAAATTTTAAATCATTAAGTTATCTATGTTGGATAACCGATTAATATCTCTTTTAAATTGCCTTAAAGTAAACAAGCCGAAAGCGAATATCAATTAAGACTTTGTCGAAATACGATGTTCTATTAAAGCTTTGGTTAGGGTTCTAAATTTTGTTGATATTAGCCATAGATTGTTAAAACAAAAGAAAGGGCGAGTTCTAATGTATTTATACCTACGACAGGATTACCGTAGTAGCATTATGTCACTTTTATAAATGATTTTTAGTGTTTGTGATTTGATGTGTTTGTAGTTCTTTTTCATCGTGCCATCCTTTAAACTCTACAGTCCAAATAAATTGTACAAGTCACTACTAAGTTACAAGAATAAGCGTAGTTGATTTAAACAATAATAAAAATTGTAGGTATGTATGAATTATAGGTAATATCTATGAACAACATTTGAACACCAGTACTCCTGTATAGCATAATTACTTCATATTATATCTGTTTCTTTAATTTTTAATTTGATTTATTTGTTTGTCTACGAGTGTTAATGTTGTAACAGTTAAGTGTTTAGTAGAAACTCTAGTTGATTGTAATATGATAACGTAGTTTTTTCATATAAAATTGTGATTTTATATGAAAAAACTACATTGATTATCTTATATAATTATTTCATGTATTGATAAATTCTTATGAATGTGCATATAATTTGTGCTAAAATTGCTGCAAAATTTCCTAATTAGGTACCAAACATCAATCATCTGTCCCCTCTAGTATTCATTACTCTATGATACGCGCCCTAATCTTAGTTTAGCGTGCCGACCGTCAGACAAAACGATATGCTAAAATAACACACGATAATATCTTTCAAATTGATTAATTTTACAACTTTTTGGTAGCATTTGTCAACTCCTGCAAATTGTTTTTTTTATCACTTTTAGGTAGGTAGTTAGGTATTATCATTATCAAACTATATTCTGCTCAATGCTGAGTACGAGTTAACTTTCAGAATGAGAGGGGTTAGGCCGATAGTCCACTCCGCTGGCCCAATGTGGATTGGTAGAGTTAAAACACGTAGAGAATTAAGAAAATTTTTAGGTATGATGGATTCCGCACGGTGTTTTTCCTTCACCGTTTGAGACACTTTAACTTCAAATCGGTTAAATAGCCGCAACGTAAAGGAGGAACAAACATACTTACACACTTACAAAGACACAAACTTTTGCCTTTATAACATTACTGTTAGTGTGATGCGAACTGTGATAGTGTGATGTTATTTATGTACAACTTTTTGGCATTATTTCGATGTTATCATTATTTATTCACCTGTACAGTGTACAACTAAATTGAACTCATACAATACGTGCAGTGAAACTCACTCAACTTTCTCGACAGGATATGAGCACGCATTTAGCTAATGAGTCATCAGACGCAACAATGAAAACTAAAACCTATTTATCGATAAACTAATAATTGTATCCGGTCTTTATTGTTTCTATGTTATTGTAATTGTGACCGGTTTTACTGGTTTTTAGGGTTCACAGCGGTATTATTTTAATGTGGTTCTATACTTGGATTTTTAATTTAAACTCTCTCAGTTATGTATAACAAATGCATCGTCATCATATCAGCCGATGGAAGTCCACTGCAGGACATAGGCCTTTTGTAGGGACTTCCAAACATCACGATACTGAGCCACCTGCATCCAGCGAATCCCTGCGACTCGCTTGATGTCGTCAGGTGCTTAGTGCGGGGTCGCCATTTCAGCATCTTGGGACCCCAACGTCCATCGGCTCTTCGAACTATGTGCCCCGCCTATTGCCACTTGAAACATAACAAATGCATACAAGTATGTTATTGATAAAATCTGTAAAATCTGCCGAACTGTCGAGGTCTCTAAAGACGTGATTTTTCCAAAAAATATTATATAATTAACTTAATTATGTAAACATGACTTATGAAATAGTAAAATAGGCTTCTAATCATAGATTTTTAACACATAGATAGTGTGTGGTCGCAGGATTCGTAAGCCGTTTTATGTGCCCCGAAATGGGAGCCCTTGACAAATAGCTACGCTACGATAAGTATGCTTGTGTGCGTGTCAGCGAGTGAAATTAGCTAGCTCTTACGCTCACAGTCATCGAATTGGCTTACGTGTGAAGTGAAAAATTTGTACGTGTTTGTCTATAAGTTTATTAGTCTAAACTTCTAATAGACCACATTAACACCAGAAATGCTTCTTGAATAGATCCATCGAAAGAGATTGGTTCCACTATCACGACCTTCTTTTATTTACACAGCTGCCACCGCATGGATTGTTTTTTTTCATGTTTTTTTTTTGTTCTAACGCTCGGGAGTGAGACTTTTGACACTGACCCTGTACTACTAAATTGATAAATGAATTATTCACCTTAATGCTATCAACTTAATGCTTGTAATAAATCAATTTTGTGTTTTATTTAGCCCTAGTTGGAGTCGTTTAGTCTCCGATATTATTCTCGTCTCAGTACAAACAAATGTATGTGATTTTAAGTTCTTTATTTTTGCAAAGTTGGGTGTTGGGAAGTTAGTGGTGTTATACATGCTGGAGAGCTTGATATACCAGCCAAAATTTACTTCGGTCCAGCCAGCGCCGGCCCGAAGTAAATTTTTAAATGGGGCGAGATCTAATTATGGCGCCTCTCCTGTTTGCTCCTATTAATATGCAGATACCTATACCAAATTATGAGTGAAGTAAGAATGGAATGCGAAGATCTTGACCATACTCTGGGGTGACCAATTGAATATCAGTCGCAGTACCGTCTACGGTTGAGTAGGATTATCATTTAGGCGCTCTCTAGGATTTGGCGCCTGGAGCGACTGCTCCGTTCGCCGTATGGATGGGCCAGCCCTGGGTCCAGCTTATTATCACACTAATATTATATAGGCAAAAGTTCGTGTGTGTGTGTGTAAGTTTGATCCTGCTGCGGCTACTGAAGCGATTTGGCTGAAATTTGGAATGGATTTTACTCTGGATTAACACAGGAAAATTTCATTAATTCCGGAAAAACCACGGTTCACGAGGGATTTGTGAAAATCTTAATTCCACGCGGTCGTCCGCTAGTCATTAATATTTTCTGACAGTGATCGATACAGACACAAACAGTGCTTTAAGTCCGCTAACCCGCATTATGTAAGCGTGGTGGTTCTAGGCAACTGTAGACCAGTAAAATAGGCTGATAGACAAGTCATTCAATTAATTCATAAATTGACCTGACTAAGGAAACGAATTGAGAGCCGTGATAGCCCAGGTTATGATACCTCTGCCTCCAATTCCGGAGGGTGTGGGTTCGAATCCGGTCCGGGGACATGCACCTCCAACTTTTCAGTTGTGTGAATTTTAAGAAATTAAATATCACGTGTCTCTAACGGTGAAGGAAAAACATCGTAAGGAAACCTGCATACCAGAGAATTTTCTTAATTCTATGCGTGTGTGAAGTCAGGGTAGTGGACTATTCGCCTAACCCCTCTCATTTGGAGAGGAGACTCGAGCTCAGCTGTGAGCCGAATATGGGTTGATAATGATGATGAGGAATCGAATCCAGCACCTCCATCTGTTAATAAAAAACACAACCAGAAACGTCCTCAAAATTGCTTATATCTGGTAGAAAAAAAAACGAAAGCCCCAAGAGTTTAAAAGTTTTCTTTCTTACATAAGAATCAATACAAATGCACTTGCCTAAGCCAAAACACGTGTACACACAAAGGAGTTTTTGCAAAAAAAAACCTGCTAGGTAGGTCAGGAAAAAAATAGAGCAATCGACATTTCATCAAGGAATTTCAAACTTTATAACAATTGGTTACAGTTTATTTTCTATTGTAGCTTTAAGAGGACAGTTTGAAAACTACCTGTTGGGCAAAGGGTGGATTTGGTCTAACGTAACTTTGAGGGTTGAAAAGTTGTTATACTGTTGTTATGTTTACCTATAAAATGTGCAGAAAAGTTCAATGATAAACTAAACAAAATATGTATAACTTGTCAATTGAGAACCACTATGCGCTAAAACTGCCGGTAGGCCTAGTACCTATATTCAAATTGAAATTCAAAATTCATTTATTTCAAAGCTTAGCTTAAAAGCACTTTTGAAAAGTCAAGTTAGGTCATGATTTAATTTAATCTAATGGTGGTAATAATAGTCGAAAACTTAAAATTAAAGCTAAGAGCCCACAACAAACTGACCCAAGGTTTTTTTTTGTTTACCACCATTTTACAAACCAATTTAAAACTAAGCACACAGTCGTATAATGCAGTTTAACACCAAGCTTTTTTATCATTTATATAATCATTAACACTATAATAACACTTTCCTAAAAGCTTGCAACAACTGCTTGCTTTTAAACAACGTTTATACAATTTTTAATTTAAGATGTTATTCAAACTATCCTTTCTTCTCCTAGAGAACATCTCTTCCGGTATATCTTTTTTTTTATATTCTTTACAAGTTAGTCCTTGACTACAATCTCACCTGATGGTAAGTGATGATGCAGTCTAAGATGGAAGCGGACTAACTTGTTAGGAGGAGGATGAAAATCCACACCCCTTTCAGTTTCTACACGGCATCGTACCGGAACGCTAAATCGCTTGGCGGTACGTCTTTGCCGGTAGGGTGGTAACTAGCCACGGCTGAAGCCTCCCACCAGCCAAAATCTCGGTATAGTGGGATCACGGCCATTATAGATATCAATTATTCTTGGTCTCGAAAAGTATTGCTCTGTATTGAAGTACACTTATGTTCATATTGAAACACTTTTATAATTCTTTAATTAATTGCGAAACAAATATTCTTTTAAATAAAGAATACCTACTTGCCATCTTTTTTTATTATGAACTATCTGTTTGTTTGTTTATCTATATGATACATTTTTACAAGCTAATTTGAATGAAATTTGATATAGCAATAAATTGGACCTTCCCTCGGAAGGTTTTCCATTGGAGATTCCCTCGGGATTTGTAAAAAAAAACTGAATCTCACACAAAAGGAGTCGTGGACGCTAGTTAAATCTTCTGTGAGGTCCGTTTTCAAAACCGTGTCAAAACAAATCAATACAAATCGACCGATTGTATCGATTACAACACAAATATCCTTCAAAAAGATTTATGTACGTACTAAGCGCCAATTTGGTCGTAAAACAAACCGGTTGGGTCTAGACAAAACAAAGGAATCTCAAAGGGCTAGATCTAGGTTGATTGGCCAGTCTCCTCGATCTAGTATCTGGATACTTTGTTTATTTGTACGCTATTTAGGCAATAAAATGTTTTAGGACCTAACGAATGAAGGTCATTTCTGGACTGTTTAATTGTATACAAGAAAATATCGACTCTTTTAACACAGTTGATGCCGTAAAGATTCAATTCTGGAAATAAAGACTTATTTAAACTCACCCAGGGCCTGCAAATTTAGAGCTGGCTATAATCTTCACTAAACAAAAATCTTATCTTCTGAAAGGAGACTCAAGCTCAGCAGTGAGCCGAATATGAGTTGGTCATGATGATGATGATATAATCTTCAATATTTTTATAATCGACTCTGGTTTTGTCTGAACATTTATTTCGCGCCATTGTCTCAAGCAAGATAAATGGGTAGGATTTAAGAATTTGGATCCTTCTAAAGCCACCACGGTCCAGATTTCAAACCAGTAAATAACTCAAACGTACGTAATTTTGGTAGAATGGCCAAGTGCGGAAAAGGCCCAGGAAAGAAGAAGAAGAGAAATGGCTCCACGGAAGATCAACGCGGTGTCCCCATGGACACTGCAATATGCTGAGTGGAGACCCTTTGAGGATCACATCATGCTAGTTGCAATGTATTTAATTTATTGTTTTTTTCTCTCTTTTCTTTGTATGTTGTGTATTCTGAATAAACTTTTCTTTCTTTCTAGAATAAGAAGACTACCTTTGGTAGGAATATGCGGGCCGACTTTTAAGCCTTCCTATAATTAATTCTAAACACAAATTACAGTAATTTTACATTGAAACTGCAAAATAATCGATAGTTTCAATTAGCGGACGCCCGCGACTTCGTCAACGTGGAATTTAGTTTTTCACAAATCCCTCGGGAACCATGGATTTTCCGGGATAAAATGTATTAATCCAAACTGTAATATAGCTCTACTTAAAATTTCAGTGTTTCGGTTCGTTAGTCGCGGCGTGAAAGAGTAACAAACATTCATTCCATCAAAATCATCAGTTTTTTGCAAATTTCGGGAAACCATAGATTTTTTTCGGGACAAGGTGTAACTTATGTGTTCATCCAGAGTAAAGCCTATTTCCATTCCAAATTTCAGCCAAATAGCTTCAGTAGAAGCAGCGTTAAAGAGTAACAAACATCCAAACATACAAAATTCGCGTCTATAATATTAGTAGGCTTTCACTAAAAATCACTAGGTAGGTACATTGGAAGTCTTTATGTAACTTTTGATGCTAGTAACCTTATCTCTACTCTAATGGGACACTCATATCTGTTAATGGGTTTACCAACTTACTGATATTTTTTTGCATTGTTTTTTTCTCAAAATGATCCTTGGCACATGTTAGTTTTTTTGTTGTTAGCGTGATAGATGTTGCGATAGGGTAAACTGCTAATTGTAGATCAGTGATTTTTGTGTTAAAATTAAATATTGCGTTTAGATTAATTTATATTTAATTTCAAATGCATATAAGTACACAAAATTCATGAAAAATCATAAAATCTATATTTTATACCTATCGTTTATCTTTTAAATATACAAAAGCAAAAAAAAATGGTTTTAAAACGAAAATAATGTTTTTTACTGCTTTAATTTTTTTAATTAATGATTAAAAAAGAGTACTTTATAATTCGTTTCGAATCATTATCATTAATATCTGATAGGGATTGTCACCGAGCCAAAAATTAGAGTCTAAGCCCCTCAATACAGCGTGATGAATTTAAGCTCAAAACTCCCTCTTATGTGAAGATCTGAGAGCTTTTAAAAATATGCCGATGATAGAGATGAAAAAGAAAATATATTTATGCAGTATGCCACACATCATAACTATTTCTAGTTACACCTGAACAACACCCTGCGATATGTGGCATAACCTAGAAAAAGGTCCCAACTCAGCATATTGCTGTAAACTCCCAGTTTTTACAGCTAAGATACACCTAGATAAGTTCGAACATTCCAACGTTTACCCTACAACTCTACCGTCCACAGCCTGTCCAAGCCTATACGCAACGAAAATATATTGTTCAAAATTTTTTGTAACACTCAGCTGTATAGATTTTTTTTCTGTAACGTAAAAGGTAGAAGAAACGATTTACTACGGGTTTGTTTACATTTTTTCTGTTCTAGTCCTGTGCAATGCAAGGAAGCATTTCTTAGTTGTATTTAATATTTTTTTGAAGTGATAAACTTCATAAGGGAGGGTCAAAATCAAAATCAAAAATCATTTATTTCAAGTAGGCTCAGTTTACAAGCACTTTTGACACGTCAGTTGACTATTTGTAAAGATTCTACCACCGGTTTGGAAGGCAGGTTCTGCTGAGAAGAAACCGGCAAGAAACTCAACAGTTGCTCTTTATAAAAAATCATACAGTATAATTTACATTTTTTTTTTTTTATCTTTACAAGTTAGTTCCTACAAGGCATCGCACTGGAACGATAAATCGCTTGGCGGTACGTCTTTGCCGGTAGGGTGGTAACTAGCCACGGCCGAAGCCTCCTACCAGCCAAAATTGATGACAACATTACAATTTCTTATAGTTTTACTTTTTGTGTGAAGGTGGAAGCTGATCCAATGGCCTCCAAGCGCTTTTATCTTTAAGGAACTCACCAATGTTGACGTAACCCTCGACTAAGTAAATGTTTTTTAACACATTGCTTAAAGCTATGCATTGGCAGGCCCATCACAGTCTTGGGGTAAACCGCTTGGTAATGTAGAGTCCTTTTCATGTAAGAAGTCCCGCGGCTAAAACCTGAACTAAAATTGACAGCGCCTTACACAAATGACAATAAGACCCCCATTACCAAATAGCGCCGCGTCTGAGGGGACTTCTTTTATGAAATGGACTTTACGTGTTACAGTTGACGTTGGCTCGTTTGACACTTGACAGAACGAACTTCGGACTGATTGCACGACCACAGACAATTTTAAAAGTTTCTATGTTATTGCTGTCAAAATGTTCTTCACACCTCTCCGACAATAGTTTGAGTAGGTTTAGCTGTAAAACAAACAGGAAATCTTACTTTCGCATAAATAAAATTTAAATGGAATAGTAGGTAAGAATTTATGTAAAAAAAATACTAAAACTTATATAACAACTATGGGCCTTATTAGAAGGCTCAAACTCACTCCGCGAGCGATTGAGCGAGCTATGCTTGGAATTTCTCTGCATGATCGAATTGGGAATGAGGAGATCCGCAGACGAAACAAAGTCACTGACATAGCTCAGCGAGTCGCGAAGTTGAAGTGGCAATGGGCGGGCCACATATTTCGAAGAGCCGATGGACGTTGGGGTCCCAAGGTGCTGGAATGGCGACCCCGCACCGGAAAGCGCGGTGTTGGGCGACCCCCCACTAGGTGGACCGAGGATATCAAGCGGGTTGCAGGGAGTCGCTGGATGCTGGCGGCTCGAGATCGTTGTGCTTGGAGGTCCATGCAAGAGGCCTATGTCCAGCAGTAGACGTATATCGGCTGATAAGGTAAGGTAAGGTAACATAATTAGCTTTTATGAAAATTACAAGTTTTCCCTTCCATTTTCCCACAGTTTCACTGCCAAGCCCAGCGTAGTGTGACTCAATTTTGACGAAAGCGCATAAAACGCTAAATAATATGCAATCGCAATAACAGGTGCCATATGAGACCGGCATATCTGCTGTCATAACTAACACGGAGTGGATTAAGGTTGGAATCACTGGAGCTGAGATTTATTTTATCTGTTTTTTTTTATTAATATGTGATACTAAGCAAAGTTAGTGCGGTCAGTACTTGGATGTCTCTTGGTTTCTTTATTTGCAGAACTGCTGTCGCCAACGTCCATACCACGTTGAACACACCGGTTCTCGTCCGATCACCGAAGTTAAGCAACGTCGGGCGCGGTCAGTACTTGGATGGGTGACCGCCTGGGAACACCGCGTGATGTTGGCTTTTGCTCTTTTTTTTAAATTATTTTTTTACTAGGGAACGCCCGCAACTTCGTCCGCGTGAAATTCAATAAATAAATAAATAAACAGGTAAAGTTTGTGCGTTTGTGGAGGGGATATCCATAGATTTACAGAACCTATTATAAACCGATTTTTATCGCCTCGTTATTCGCAAGTTTCATTGGCTACTTTTAATACCGTATTCCCGCTGAAACGGAAAATTCGCGAGTGAAACCGCGAGGCGTCAGCTAGTGCAGGTGTACCTAATACGCATATGTTATATGCACTATAAGAAATTAAACATCGCGTATCTCAAACGGTGAAGGAAAATCATCGAGAGGAAACCTGGATACCTTAGAATTTTCTTAATTCCATAAGTGTGTGAAGTCTGCCAATCCGCATTGGGCCAGCGTGGTGGACTATTGGCCTAACCCCTCTCATTCTGAGAGGAGACATGTGCTCAGCAGTGAGCTGAATATGGGTTGATAATGATGATAATGATGAATACGCTTCTACGACGTACATAACCCTTTTTCGATAATTTGTGAAAATATCTGAGTAATATCTCCTCTATGTATTATCTCAAAGCGTGCAATGAACTCGCTAGCCGCTAATCTTACAGCAGATTGCAATTTATTAACTCGGTGCAGCGAAGACTCGTGTCCCACCCTACACGCGAAAGTTCGTCTATTTTTGGAAAAATACACTGCACCAAATTTTGTGTTAACGCTAAATAGTAGTCGGGAAACCGAAGAGGGTTTTTGGATTCAGTCGAGCGCGGCAAATTCATTATTCTACCTCAAACCATATCACAAAGCAATTATTTCCTACAGGTCTTTGTATATTCATTACCACACGGGTGCTACAATGGTTTTTTTTAATCTTTAAATAGTTTCATGATATTGGCTACAAAAATACAGACTTCCTTAGAAAAAACAAATCCACGCCGATACTAAAACTTGCTTAACACCAATTACTTAAATATTAATAACCAACATTTGTTTATTCTTTTATCATGTTTGTAATAAAAGTATTGTATGCCACTGCACGTAATTAGCTTCGTCGTTATCGTCGTTATCAACCCATATTCGGCTCATTGCTGCTCGAGTCTCCTCTCAGAATGTGAGGGGTTAGGCCAATAGTCCACCACGCTGGCTCAATGTGGATTGGCAGAGAATTGAGAAAATTCTGTAGTATGCAGTTTTTCTCACGAAGTTTTCCTTCACCGTTTGAGACATGTGAAATTCAGTTTCTTAAAATGAACACAACTGAAAAGTTGACCGGATTCGAATCAGCACCCTCAGGAATCGGAGGCAGAGGTCATATGCATTGCATTCACGGTAATTAGCCTCGTTCAGCTTAATTTGAGCATTTCTACCTAGTAAGAGTCCCTAATACGTACGTTTAGGGCAAATTAAGACAGAAGATATACGCCACAGCATATGAATATGTTCGCTATTGGTCTATTAGTCTAAAATATCTACAAAAAATATAAATATCTGACCCCTAACTGTGACTATTTCAAATGCTAAAACACAGTTAATTCTATTTTGAAAATGGACAAAACGCTTAGCTGTAAACGTTTCGTCCATTTCAGTTACAGCAAAAAATGTAGTCTTTTTTTTCCACACCGCGGTTGGCAGGATTAAAAACTATTAAATGCAGCTGAGGACCGGACAATATGTAAAGCTGGAGGGAGGCAATCATTCGAAAGCTTTACATTATTGCCGGGGAAATGGACAAGTTTTTCATTACGAGTATTTAAATTAAGTCAACTTATGAACATCATTTTGAAAATGTTTTAGTGTCCCGGTGGATATAACCTCTGTCTCCGATTCCGGAGGGGTTCGAATCCGGTCCGGGGCATGCACCTTCAACTTTTCAGTTGTGTGCAATGCATTTTAATAAATTAAATATCACGTGTCTCAAACGGTGAAGGAAAACATCGTGAGGAAACCTGCATCCCAGATTCTCTGCGTGTGTGAAGTCTGCCAATCCGCTTTGGGCCAGCGTGGTGGACTATTGGCAAAACCCCTCTCATTCTGAGAAGACACTCGACGATAACGACGAAGCTAATTATGTGCAGTGACATACAAGACTTTTACTACGACCATGATAAAAGAATAAATAAAAGTTGGTAATTAATATTTAAGTAGTTGGTGTTGAGCAAGTTTTAGGCTTCTAAGAAAGCCTGTATTTTGTAGCCAATATCATGAATCTATTTAAAGATTAAAATAAACATTGTAGCACGGTTAACCCGTGTGGTAATGAATATACAACGACCAGTAGGAATTAATTGCTTTGTGATATGATTTGAGGTCGTATACTGATAAATGGGAGTAGAAAAAATTAATTTGCCGCGTTCGAGTGAATCCAAACCCCTCTTCAGTTTCCCTACTATTTAGTGTTTACACAAAAGGAGATGGTTCATTTCAGGTCCACTCTTGTACCCCGTATAATTAAAATTTAAAAAATACTAGGATTTTAATAAAATCTGAATACGTGAATAAATCTAAATAAATAAAAAGAAACAAATAAAATTAAAACCCAAGTTTCTGTATTATATCATGATGGCACCCTTAAAGTAACTATGACATGACAATTGACAGCAAACGTCAAATCGACTACTGCATTGAAAACGTCATCAATCCGCCATTATTACCGTTAATAGTTTTGCATTTCTTAGGAGAGAATGAATATTATTTCGAAAGAATTAAAGTAAATTCGTAGATTGAAGCGAGACTGAAGCGATTTGGCCGAAATTTGGAATGGAAATAGATTTTACTCTGAATTAACACAAAGTCTACTTTTCATCCCGGAAAAATCCATCGTTCCCGCGGGATTTGTGAAAAACTGAACTCCACGCGGACAAAGTCGCTGGCGTCCACTAGTATCCCATAAACATAGGTACACATTGTGTCAGGTGAGTGAATTAAACCCCGTCAGTTACATTGTAAAACGAACATCCAATGCAAATGCAATACAAGGAGTTGATTGATTTAGATTTAATTTGGTCGTGTGGTGGACGCGCCTGATAGCTGGGTGGTTTGTAAAGCGTTGACAATAAACGTAATAGCTTTGCTGAATAAATGAACCCGAGTTGTGGGTGCTAGGTTCGATCTCCGCTCGCTGCATATCTTAACTAACTATAATAGTTCGAAGAAGCGATAGACGTTGGGGCTTTTTTTATTCTTTACAAGTTAACTCTTGACTACAATCTCACCTGATGGTAAGTGATGATGCAGTCTAAGATGGAAGCGGGCTAACTTGTAAGGAGGAGGATAAAAATCCACACACCTTTCAGTTTCTACACGACATCGTACCGGAATGCTAAATCGCTTGGCAACACGTCTTTGTTGGAACTATTCCCGGAAGAATCCTTCCACCAGCCAGACCTGAACCAATTAAATCAAATAAAATCTCAATCGGCCCAGCCGGGGATCGAACCCAGGACTTCAATTTTGTAAATCCACCGCGCATACCACTGCGCAACGGAGGCCGTCAAAATCAACAACCCCAAACCCAACCATATCAGCCTAGTGGGTCTAAGCTCCATAATTATCTCTTCTCCTATAAGGAGCAAAGTCCCTCTTTAAACACTTGGGGGAAAATGCGAAAAATTAAAAATAAAAGTGCACGCAGCATTATGAGCACTCAATCTATTAATCCGAACCCGTCACGCGGAAAATCGACGATACGACGAATTTATGATTATAAAAGCATTTCGAGTTTACGCACTTATAAATATTGAAAACGTTGAGTGCGCTGTAAAACATGAGTTATGGGATTTTATAACTGAAACACAACAGTTACTGAATAAGTTATATTGCTATCGAGTTAATTTTTCATGAGAAATTTCATTGACAGAAAAGTTGAGGAGTTATTAAGTAAAACGTTGACATGATGTGAGCATATGAGGTGGTAAGAACGCGTGAAAGATAATATACCTAACGATATGTGTGTAAAAGGAGCTACAGATCGTGCGCTATAGCATGGTGCGGGTGACAATTCGTTTCACTCTTGAAAGTTTGTCGCGATTCACGATATTAGTTAGTAGGTACGTATTATTAACGGCATATGGCAAATGTCACCAGCACCATGCTACAGCGAACATAGTAGAGTTATAGTGTGATGTATGACAAACCATTAACCTAACATGCATATTATTATTAGAGTTTGAATAGTGTCTGTGAGTAAGATATTAAAAGATGCCGTTGGTTTAGTGATTGGTCCACGTGATTTTAGATCATAGGTCCAGAAGCAATTCACTATCTTTGACGTATGCTAGTTGACATATACGAAATTGAGATTATAAGTAACAAATATCATTCGGTACCTACTGGTGGATATCATACAGTAAGTTGCCTATGTTTATTTTAACAGGTTGATAATAAAGACCAAAATAATGGATAGGCCAGCTTGTTTTGAGTACTTCATCATCATCATTATCAGCCGTTGGACGTCCACTGCTGGATATAGGCCTCTTGCATGGACTTCCAAACAAAACGGTTTCGAGCCGCCAGCATCCAGCGGCTCCCTGCAACCCGCTTGATGTCCTCAGTTCTTCTAGTAGGGGGTCGAGCAACACTGCGCTTTTTGGTGAGGAGCACCGCAGAAGGCTTAAGACGTTGGCGTGCATGTGATTTTTAACTAGGGTATGCACTATAAATAAAAATTGTAAAATTCCTTGTCCATCTATGTTATCTGTGGTCCAACATAGATTTGAATTGAGCCCTTAGGGTACGCAGTGCTTTTACGCATCTATGAAGTGCACGCCACTGGCTTAAGATTCCGAACTTCCTCTCCCATAGCAGATTTGCCTGTATCCTGTAAACTCATTAAAATAGCATAATGTTGATGAAGTTTCATTTATATATGACGGCGCATCAAATCAAATCAAAATTCATTTACTTCAAAGGCTTAGTTTACAAGCTCTTTTCGAAACATCTGGTAATAATATTAAACTTAAGATAATGGTGATAATAATTATTCGAAAACTTAAAATTAATGTTACGAGGGTCCCAAACGCGTCACAACAAACTCAGCCAGGTTTATCCTTTTTTAGTTTATCACCATTTAACAATAGGTATATAAGTAGCCTGTCATGTAATAATCATCAAAAATTTTCATTCGCTGTAATTTGATTTAAAAATCCCATTAAAAATATCTTATTTGACGGTGTCAATGTTTATTCACGTTAATGAATTTATGGCTTCCCATTATCATACAGTGCTCGGGTTAAATTTCGGCTCACATTACAAAATGCGTGCTCCGGCGGATGCAAATGGCATCGCAAAATAATTAAAACTATATGCACCGGAAAAGTTGAAGCGTCGTAATTATTTGGTACTAAAGTACTTAACTATTAATTGATTATGAAACACGGCTAAAACTCACGTGATATTACGTCGTTTGTTTCGTGCCGCGATGCAAGAACCAGCTCATGACTAAGGGCCCCGTATGGGTTCGAAACTAGTCGGGCATACTCCGACGTAATATCACGTGAGTTTTAGCCGTGTTTCATAATCAATTAATATGAATAACACTCACGATAGTTTAAATTCTAAAAAAGTACTTAACTATTTATGTATCTAGTTAAATTGATAGTTTATTTGGTACAGTGAGTAAACTTAAACGGACCGAACCATTTGAGTAGTGATAGTGTAGTGTGAAGTCCTACATAGAAGATCACGTGAACAAATTACGATAAAATGTAAGATATTTTTTATTTAATCATAAAATCATAAATATAATAATAGCGAGATTTTGATATAAATGAGGTTAGAATTTTTACATTAAATAAATTAGTTCAAATTTTTGGCTATTTCCACTTACCCGGCAAAATTATTGAATTTCAATAATACACCGCGTGGAAACCAGGGTTAAATACATTATATGCTTTTCCAAGTTATCTTTGACTGAATCGTCATCTAATATTATAAAGCTGAAGAGTTTGTTCGTTTGATTGAACGCGCTAATCTTAGGAACTACTGGTCCGATTTGAAAAATTCTTTCAGTGATAGCCCATTTATCGAGGAAGGCTATAGGCTATGTATTATCTCCGTATAACGGTAACCACGGGGTTGTAAAACCACGCGGCGTCAGCTAGTAACAATATAAAATAAAAAATATATATATTTTTCACAAAACAATAAAAACCCTCAATACACATTTAATTTATTAATTTTCTTATATGTGAATTGAAATTTAAGTACAAAATACCTCTTAAAGTCCTTTTGAAAAGAGGGCCAAGCTGATTATGGTTAAGCCACCATGACCGCTACCGGGTACCGGTTAATTTCATGCCCAAGCCTGATTGCCCTTTGTTAACCCATCAAGGATAGTAAGATATACGTTTTCTGGACTTTAATTTTTTTATTACACTATATTGCTTATTCATTTTGAGAAGAGACTTGTGCTCTACAGTTAGCCGTTATCATTCGGCTTACTGCTGAGACTTTTTTTTCTTCTTTGTTTAACGAGGGTTTGTTTAATATGAAACATGCCACTTTTATAGGAGCCAATACCTTATTTACCTACGATTAATCGCTATCTTACTTAAATTAACCAACATTCTAGCCTCCTTAAATAAGGGTTGGGCTAGGACCCTGTTACATTCACCCACTTCTCGTAAATTAATATTAATACAATATCTCTCCCTTTCGTTCCGAACACACTCTAACAATATGAGATAAACGTCTTTTATTATAACACACTCTGTACACTGTGCTCAACAGTTGCCGAATCATCAATATCATTCGGCTCACTGCCGAGCTCGAGTCTCCTTTCAGAATGATAGGGCTTAGGTCAATACGCTGCCACGCTGGCCCAATGCGGATTGGCAGACTTTACACACGCCAATAGTTAAGAAAATTCTCTGATATGCAGGTTTACTCACGATGTTTTTCCTTTACCGTTTGAGACACGTGATATTTAATTTCTTAAAATGCAGATAACTGAAAAGTTGGAGGCGACCGATTCGATCCTACACCCTCCAGAATCGGAAGCAGAGGTCATATTCACTAGGCTATAATGGTGAGTCGGGTTAGGTATTAATGATAATTATTACTTATTAAATATTTTTATACTTTTCTTTCATCGTAAATCGACACAAAGCTATAAGAATATATGATCAGTATTTCGAAATGTAATTATTATAATTGTTACTATTATCTCATTCAATATTTTATTTAGTTAAATTCAATTATTTCATTATTTGATTACATATTTTCAAAGCATGAAAGTGTCAGTGAAACAAGTAGCGCCATCTAGTGTTACATCACATGGTTACCACAAATTTTATCATAATTTCAACGAATAAAAAGAGTGAATAATTAAAATTGTACTCTATTTTGAATAAAAGCTTTTTATTCAGTTATTAAATAACTTCTATTTTTTTAATAATTGACTTATTAAATCTTAATATGTAAATGCGAATGGTCATTTATCACGATATCTGGAAAACCACTGAACGTACAAAGTTTAAATTTGGTAGGGTGGTAGTTCGTAGGTAGTAGACGTCCACTAAGAACGGATTTTGCGACAGGGCCGGATTAAAGAGGTCTAAGGGCGGACAAAGTCGCGGGCGTCCGTTAGTACAAAATACGAACAGAAAAAAAAATAGGATATCCAATACAAGGTGTTTTAAAAGGAATTTACAGTTCTATATTTAGTTGGACTACTTTTATTTCATCGATTTTGATTGAAAAACAATCTCAAAAACAATCAAATATAGGTACTAACATCCAAATTTTCACAAATAAGGGTTAAAGGTTAAAGGTTTAGTTTACTTTAACCCTTATTTTCACAAATAAGGGTTAAAGGTTGAGTAAAGCTGTCAAACATTTTTGTTTACTAACAGAATATTATGTATTTAAATGCAAGTAGTTTGATAAGTTGCATCATAAACTCGGCCAAGTGTTTTTGTACGTATGTACGCTAGTGTAGCGTAAATATGCTTAGGCAATGTAGAATTCCGTACTAGACCTTACATATACATAATTTTTGGAAGTTGCGCCACGGTTTATATTAGTGCAACTTCAATCACATGAATTATTTGGATTTACACAATTAATTTAGATAACATAAACTATGTATTATATTTTTAAATATTGTAAACGTTGTGAAGATCTGTAATAAGTTGAACATTCACCATTGGGCACAACTTATGTAATAAATATGTATACACGATACAATGTTCTGCGGTTGGTCTTCCTAAATGAATAAATAAATAAATTTTTGGATTAACATATTTCAGTATACTTATATTAAATAAGCATTGTATATTGTATACTTAGTAGTTACTTTTAGTAATAAGGCTATTATTTAATTTTTTATGTGTATTTTTTCTTAAATAAAGATTATTATCGTTATCGTTAATTATGATACGATTGCATTTTTGCACTACAGTATTTAAGCATTTATCCCTATTAATAATAATATGCATATTGCTAAGTAACATTTTTAGTAGCAGGCGCTATTTTCTGGTTTATCATTATGTAATTATTGTTAATGCAAAATATATCACGGAATTTCATTTTAAACTCATTGCTTTTCCCGGAAATTAGCAACCAAGCAAATAAAGTATTTTATTAAAATTTTTCGCTAGTAGTCTTACAGCCTTAAATTGCAAAAAAAATACCTACCTAAATTAAATAACAGCCACTTTGGAACTTTAAAAGGTTTTTTGTTATTTTACCACAGAACCCTAAAAACGGGATGCGGAGGCTTCGCGTCTCAGTAGTGACCGCGATCAAGTCTGGACTTGCTTTGTTGTGATGAAAGTGGAACGATGAGTAACACCTATCCGACGGCTAATATGCACCCATGCGATGAAATTAACACTAAAAAAAATAAACGTTTACATTTTACCTACTTAAGTTGTATATACAGGTGTTCCCGTTCGTATTTGTGATAATAGTATATAAAATTAAAATGAATCCTACTAATATTATAAACGCGAAAGTTTGTATGGATGTTTGGATGTTTGTTACTCTTTAACGCCGCTACTACTTTTTGTCCCGAAAAAATCCATAGTTCCCGAGATTTGCGAAAACTGATGATTTTGATGATATGAATGTTTGTTACTCTTTCACGCTTCGGCTACTGAACCGAAATAGCTGAAATTTGGTATTGAGATATAATATTATAGCCTACATATAGGATTAACACATAGGATACTTTTTATCCTGAATAAATCCGTGGTTTCTGAGGTATTTGTGAAAAACTAAATTCTAATAATAATAAACAAAAAAGTTTTTCTTGTAAGAAGTAAATAAATGAACGAGAGCAACCAAGAAAATAATAATAAAAACATTTTTAATTCTATTAGTTGTTTATGTAAACTGAAATATTTGAATGAATTAAAATTCATTATTAATTTTAATTGAACGTCGTAAGGTTTACTGAATAAATATTCAGTGATTGACTGAGAATATTTTTTCAGACCCGTGAATAGCTTGGACATGCGAAGTTTTCGGGAAAATCAGCAAAATAAATTTATTATTTGTTTCATGTATATATTACAAAGAAATTTTAAAATGTAAATGTAATTTTAATCTATACCTGACATTAAATAATTGTTGTCGCTCTATTGAGGGCAAAACCAATATTATAATGGATTTCTGAGTTAGTTCCTCATGTATTTAAATAATATAGCAATTTCATCATTATCAGCGGATGGATATATTCTGCTGGATATAGGCCTCCTTAAAGTACTTCTGAAACACGGTCTTGAGTCACTTACACTTACTTGTGCACTTGAGCTTTTCACCCAAGTACACCAATAGACCATATTCCACTTTCTGGTGTGACGTCATCTAAAATATTTTTTTTTTGAAGTTTTATCATTAACCTATTTGTAGCTTATATTATTTATGACTTAAATGTATGTTTAATGTGGAGTTTAATTGAAAAAATACAGTCGAAGTAAAAAATGCCAAGTTGATTACATAGAAAGCTGTCGTTTTCTCATGTTTTTTTGGCCAGAATTTTAAAATCTAAAAATTTCTTTATATCAGCTAAGCTTTTGCTTGAAACTTTTAGTTTGACTTTTTGTAAAAAATCTACCAGCTTGGAAAATCAGTTTTGCTGAGAAGAGAAAATTTTAAATGCCTATATTTTTTTTAATTGGCATTTAGAGTAGCTAGATAGGTATTCTTGTTAATAGCGTAGAGTAAATTCATGTAGCGATTCGATGGAGCTGAAAATCATTTGTAAAAATCATACTTCACTTTTATAGTTTTTTTTATTGATATTGCGTGACACCAATTACTAGTTTTAATTTCAATTTACGAAACGTTTTGGATTCTTTTTAATAAATTGTTTCAATTTTAACAACAAAATAAATTTAGTTTAAAAAATGACACTTAACTTTTGATTCGTTGAAATAAATATTTCTAAGTGAATGGACAAAACATCGAACGATATTTAAATTCACTTTTGATCTATCAACCATTTACAAAACACTCTAGTGACACTAATATTGGAACGTTCGACACAATTTCGAAATCACGCCTATTTTTATGAAAACTTTAACGTCTAAAAGGCAGTTATCAATTTTATTACCCGTATTGAGTCAGTCTAAACAAAGGTTTCCACTCGGCCCTAAACGACTATAAACCCAAAAACACCTTCGCACAAACCGAACGATGGCAAAACCGCGCCCGTAAAACTGTTTAATACGCGAACGCTCCAACTACAAACATTACCAAATTACTACGAATAAAACACACGCGTAATCTCCCGCTATCGTATCGCATCCTAAATCGCATTAAAACCTGCTTTACGTGCGAGAACAAAGAGCCGTTAAAACGTTGCCGGTGTCACGCAAATCGTATAGTCACAGTCACAAGCTCAAAGCCGAGTGAACGCTTTTCGTTTAACAACCCCGTGGACTCGAATCCTGCATCCTTACGTCATCTCACCCCATACCATACCGCCACCCCATTGGCCAGTTCGCTTTGCCGCGCTTTCTCATTGCCAAAATGAAAACCCACACCCTTATCGCCATCCCTCTCGACAATAAAGTCAACCCCGACGACAGACCGAGAAAGCGTATTTCCACTTATGTTGTTGCCGAATGATGTAACCAGTTTGAAATGAGACGCGTAATTTGGTGAGCTGTAAGTGAAAAAGAGTCAGCGATAGCGGTGTCGCAGTTCATTGTAGTGGTGGAGTGCGAAGGGAACGTGCTACCGTGCGTTCAACTATTTATAATCAAATAGGGTGCATCTGTGTGAGCGTGTGGCTACATTATGCACCGCGCACACAGGCGCGTCGAGGCGAGCGAGGCAATGATGTGCACGAAGTATTATCCCTTATTACACGATCCGCTTCCGCGCCGGCCGCACGTACAATAGTTGTCACCCGACCTCTTTTGTCGAATGCAGAGCGAAGTGTTGCTTGTTTACGTCGAAATGCTGGAGCGATGCATAGAGCGTTAGTTAGCGCGATTGTGTCATCGACCGAGCGTCGATTATCTCTAAATTGCGAGTGATTCACGGACGATGTACGCTACTGTGGTTTCGCTGAAACTTTTTGTGAACTTGTGAACTTTACCGAAAAGTGATTTCTTTTGGGAAAATTGAACTGTGACATATTTCCACTCTCAGACTCGGTGTGCCATTTTCTAGTGTCAAAGTGAACTCTACACGGAAAAAATAGAAATAGGCTTTTGAGATTTTTATTGGACTGTTAAAAAAAATTCTTAAGCAGCAGAAATTTTGCGAAGTTGATTTTCTGAATCCGGGATATGTGATTCAAAGAACTTATAATAAACAACAAGAATATTCAGATAAAAATAATTTACGAGAACAAAAAATAATTGAGCTCTATAAATATAAAGGGAGGAAGAAAGCTAAACGCGCACGAGCGTAATATATGCATAGAAAACAAACCGCAATCTGTCCACGCTTCTTCCGTAGAAAAAGGCGTTGTGAGAGACAAAGATGGCTATAGCATTCAACTTGCCGAGCGAGAGAGAGGCAACAGAGGAGAACTTTTCACGATTGAACCGGCTCCTCGCCGAGTTGTACGAGGTCTTATGCCACATCTTGGTATCACGACAGCCTGGCCCAGAAGCCCAGGAGAGCCGGCGAGGTGAGTGCCCTCGAGAGCCTTACATACCACCTTACCACTTAAGATGCAATTCGACCTACATTGTGAATTTGGTGATGGTTGTGGCCATCCTTAAAGTGTCTCTCGCCTCGTCCCTCTTCAATACGGTCAGATAAAAAGAAGACGGTTCTAGATAAGTATTGTTAATGGTGATACTGCAAAGCAGATTTGGACTATTGTTACGTATTTTTAAGTCCATCCCATTTCTGTAAACTTTTATTTTTTTTTTGTCACGAGATGTTGTGTCAAACTGCACTTAAATTGTAAATGGTGGTTCAAATCGAATTAAAAATGAAGGGATTCGGTCCCATCATTTTTAATACGGTTTCGCTAATTCTTAACACACTTCGCGCTTTTGATGAATTTTGCTTTTCGTACAAAAATTTGAGTGAAGTTCGACAAAACTCCTCTAGTATTTTTTAATATAGATGATGTACTAGTATTTGACTAATTAAGTTATAAATATAAAACAAACAATGCATTTATTGATCGGCATGAATCAAACTTACAAAATGTGTTCAATATATTTTATGACTTTCAAAATAATTAATTCGTTGAAATTGAAATTTGGCAATTTTCAAACAATCTTGAAAATGAATAATTCAATTTATTTTTACACATCTAAAATTTAAATTACAACGAACATTGTCTATTTAGTGATGTTAAGTTTTATGTTTAATTACATTTCCATTTGATCTCTTATTTTGTTTTTATCAATTTTAATTAGATTAATTACAATTAGTTTAATTTATTACAATTTAGTTACTTCTATGACAACTAGCATTTAGTTAATAACTTCTATGAAAAATAACGTCAATGGATCTCAAATTCTATATTAGTTCCAAAGTTTAGTTTTGATAGTTGTATTAAGCATTTTTATATGGAGAATTCATTTTTATTAGACGCCAAATATTAGTAAATTTACGACAAAATTATCCAAAATCTAATCGCATTTGCGTTAAAAGCCAAAATGTAAATATCAAAGGAACGACAAAATATTTTTAATTTTTGTTAGTTGACATTTGTTCAATTGATTTTGTTCTGTTTCAATAATGAAAAAAAATGTAAAAAAAAAATAATTTTGCACTTTGTAAAAAATGATTTTAATGACGTAGATTAAAAACTTTTATCTTGTAAATATTGCATTTAAACTTTGTGATGTTTTGTAAGCATTTTATTATTTACTGCCCGTAGTACTAAGCTCCGTACTCGTATGTAATCAATTATACGCATGATCTGGATTGTGTTAATTATGCTATGTCCCCGACACTTTTGTGGGAAATTGTGAAATAAATTTATTATTTTTTAATCACAATGAGATTTTTCATTGTCTATGCCTTTACCATTTTATAGAATAACAAATACAGCTACATATTTTTCATTAAATATTAATATTAGTAAAATTTCCCAATCTAATTCACTATCTATATTGTACTAATATTATACAACTGAAGAGTTTGTTTGTCTGTTTGCTTGAACGCACTAATCTCAAGAACTACTGGTCCGATTTGAAAAAAAAAATATTTATTATCCCCGTATTCCTACGGAACCACGCGGGTGAAACCGCGCTACGTCAGCTAGTTCAAAAATAAAATGAGTTTACTTTAAATTTCATTACTACATTAAAAGAGGGCTTTAAACTTGCACAATTACCAAAATTGAGATTAAAATAGCACTAGAAAATAGCAAACATTATTAGATTTTATATTTTTATATTTTTCATTTCCATGCAAATCTATCAATTATAAAAAAAACCACAAGCGCATTGATATCCTCGATTTTTAAGTCGCTTACAAAAATAATTCAGAACACAAGACACCAAAACTCACACATAAGCTCAATAATATAAACTTTGCAATTGCATATTATTGTTGATCTTTAACTCCTCAGATATCAGACTTTATCTCGAGAATTTTGCAATTCAATATTTTTAATGACACACTAGTACAAGAATCAAAGTGTAAATTGAAAAATATTAAGTGGTGTCGTCTCACTGATTAGTTTAGTTTTCGCAGAAAATAGGTTAATACTCTTGATTTTGACTTAACGTGAAAGCAAGAAGAAACGAAACTGCTTCTTTACAACTATAATTATCAGCATGTTATTATTATTACAAGGCCAGGCCTATTTATAGGAAAATAAATCTGGAGACAAGATTCACCACGCTGTTCCAATGTTATCAGGTAAAAATATTTGAATTTGTAAGTAGATCAGATAGTAATGATAATAACCAACAGCCTAATCTACTTTACGAAGCACTAGGTATCACACCACAGACTTCCAACTTCGACCTTGGAATTTCTAGGGTGAGAGAAAAGCACAATTTTTCATAACCCAGAATCCAGGACTTCCTGATCCGAAGTCACAAAGGCTAAACAGTAGACCAATGAGACAGTTAACCAATTTAAGATTAAACATAAGTAAGAAGAGGATACAGACAAAGAAAAAAAGAACTTAACAACACCACGTTTATTAGTAGCACTAGCATACGAACATAAATGGTTGTAACTCATAAACAGTGTCAGGCCGTCGGTTCGTCAATCAAGCCAAAAATAAACCTGTTTATGCTCACAAATGTCGGTAAGGCTGAACTTGTTAAAACATGTTCGGTACAGAACAATAGAACGGAAAAAGAATTGGCTCGCTTCGACATGTTTTACGTAGGAAAACTGGTTATAAATAAAATAGCATTAACGCCACTTTATGTGGTATACCGATATACTTTAGCTTACGTGACTAGAACTTATATTTCACTACATAATATTATAACCGCGTAAGTTTGTATGGATGTTTTGATGTTTGTTACTCTTTAACGCCGCTACTACTAAAGTGATTTGGCTGAAATCTGGGATGGAAATAGATTTTACTCTGGATTAACACATAGGCTACTTTTTATCCCGAAAAAATCCATGATTTCCCGAGATTTGCGAAAACTGATGATTTTGATGATATGAATTTCACTATCCTACTAATATTATAAACGCGAAAGTTTGTATTGATGTTTGGATGTTTGTTACTCTTTAACGCCGCTACTACAAAAGTGATTTTGCTGAAATTTGGAATGGAAATAGATTTTACTCTGGATTAACACATAGGCTACTTCTTATCCCCAAAAATCCATGGTTTCCCAAGATTTATTAGTATTAGTATTGAGATATATTAAAACATAGTCTACTTTTTAACTCGGAAATATCCATGGTTTCTGATGGAATTGTGAAAAACTGAATTCCACGTGGACGTAGTCGAAGTAGTAAAATAATATTTAAATTTCGATGCTTCGTAAAATGCAATTTTGGTCTGTTGTAATTAAATTTTTATACGAAGTTACATTTGCTTGTTTTACTGTTATTTAACTATTTAATCCACCGTTAATATCTGACAAGCTGAGATTGCCGTAAAAATAACAGAATATTGTATGAAATAAAACACGTAAAAATAACAAAATACAGGAAATACTTGTAGTATATGAAATGAAACATTTGTGTCATTGTGCGTGCACAAAGATGGATAAACTTGATCGTAAGTTAGAAGTTCATAATTAACTTGAAAGCTTTACTTGTCATCAATTCATTTTAAAATTAGGTACATCAACTAGCAAGAAGTAAGTTATAGCCTCAATAGCTCAACGGTTAGAGCGGTCGAACTCATCACGGAGGGGTGGTGGTTCGATCCCTTCCCCGTTGGTCTATTGTCGTACCCACTCCTAACAGTCTTTCCCGACTAGTTGGAGGGGAAGGGGATATTGGTCATATTTAAAAAAAAAAAGATGTGACAATTATTTAAAAGAAAAACGTTTTATTAGATAGACACAACACAGTATAGAAATCATATGTTGCATACATTAAATTGAAAACAAATTATATTACAGATTTTCCAAAATAATGATTAGAGCCTCTGTTTTTTTGTTTTTGTTTTAGAACAAACAAAATTATGGGCTATGGTAATTTGTAAAACGGGTTTGCTTAAAAAATAATTCCACTAATGAGTCAAGGGGAAACAATACAAAATATACGTAAGCAGAAAGGTTAGCGAACAAAATCGAACAAGAATAGACCCTTAGAAAGGGACAAACGAAGTAAACTAGTTCAAACTCGATACAAGATACTAAACTTGCTCCGATTCGTGCAGTCACGAACTGTACACTTCGGTCCAAGTTCAATGCAGAAGCGATCATGAAATTTTACAATAAACGAAACCCGGAACAAGTTTTTTTTTTTGTTAATGCAAATAGGCTCGCGTTTGATCATAATCTAACCTGATGGTAAGTGTAGATACAGTCTAGGATGGGACACGCTTGCCTAGAAGGCGCCTATTCACTCTTGTTTAGTTGCAATGCTACAAAGAATTCGCACGTCACATGCTAATATTCTTCTTCTTCTTTCCTGAGCCTATTTCGCACTTGGCCATTATGGATTGGCCGTTGTACGTCGGCCCATTTGGTGCTGGTCCCCGCTGGAGTCACTCCAGCCAACCGAGCTTGCTCCGGAAGCCTATCAGGCTAATAATAACATACTCTGACGACCTCCGTGGCGCAGTGGTGTGCGCGGTGGATTTACAAGACGGTCCTGGGATCGATCCCCGGCTGGGCCGATTGAGTTTTCTTAATTGGTCTACGTCTAGCTGGTGGGAGGCTTCGGCCGTGGCTAGTTACCCTACCGACAAAGACGTACCGCCAAGCGATTTAGCGTTCCGGTACGATGTCGTGTAGAAACCGAAAGGAGTGTGGATTTCATCCTACTCCTAACAAGTTAACACGCTTCCATCTTAGATAGCATCATCACTTACCATCAGGTGAGATTGTAGTCAAGGGCTAACTTGTATAGAATAAAAAAAAATACTAATATTGTATGGAGGTAAAGTTTGTGGTATTGTAGGAATATCTCTAGATCTACTGAACCGATTTCAAAAATTCTTCTACCACTAGAAAACCACATTATTTGAGAGTGGCAAAGGCTATATTTCATCTTCGTATTCTCACGAAGGGTGAAACCGCGGGGCGCTGGCAAGTTACTTATAAAATTTAGTATGCATCCGGAAAATTTAGGAACGTAGATCTTTGAGATAGAACAAAAATAGAATTTATTAAATTACGGTCGAACGATATTTTTACAAAGTTAAGTACTAGCGAATTTAAGTCAAAGAGTTTATAATTCCGTAAAGAAATAAAAAGTCAAATATCTTGTAACTTATAGCAAAACGTAGCATTGGCAATGGATTCAAAACGAGTCGACATTCGAAAGGAAAATCGATCGCGATCCAGTATCGGGAACGAAGAAATCGAAATTTGCAGTGAAATTATTGTCATTACGAAACTTCGAACTACGAGTATGAAGAAATAGTTTGCTAATGTTACGCTTTTATAAAAAAAAACCTTAAAGCAATTGCATAAAATGTTACCTAGGTTAATACTATTTTAGGAATTTACATAGGTAAGCACAGAATTCAGAATCTTACATTTACTTAAAATTACCATCATATATATCATTATCATCATATTTTGACGGCCCTCTATAGGTCCAGGCCTCTGATAGTTCTGATAAGAAATGTATTTCTAGCTTTCTTCAGTATTTTTAGCCGATCCACGAACATTATGAAGAAAACAAATGTCCTATTTTTACAAAATCGTTATTTAAAATAACTTGATCAGCATAAAAAACATACAACTTTACTGAATTTAAAAAAACGAGAGCAAAGTTCCTAATCAAACCTATATTCGGCTCACTGTTGAACACAAGTCCCTTCTCAGAATGAGAGAGATTGCGGATTGGCAGACATCACACGCGTAAATTAAGAAAATTTTCAGGTATGCAGGCTTCTTCACGATGTCATTTCTTCACCGATTGTGACACCTGATATTTAAGTTCTTAAAATGCATATAACTGCAACATAAAAGTTGAGGTGCATACCCCGGACCGGATTCGAACCTACGCCCTCGAAATCGAAGGCAAAGGTCATCCACTGGGCTATCAAGTCACCCAAAGCTCATACTTCTCGATGATTAAAGTTTTAAAAGGCTAACTGAAAGAAACGTGGGAATCTTCAGAAATTTGTATTTTTTTTTGCGAAATAATGGCATACTGAATATTCAACTCTTAAACAAAATGAATAAATAATTTCTAATAAGAAACTGAGTCGGACAAAAGTTTTCATTAATTTTAATTATTAACGCAATATTATATTCATAAAAAGTATTAGCCTGTGTTATACTTACTTCATCTAAATCTTTCAGATTGACATTATGTTAACATTCTGTTCTAACCAAATAAAACATTGTCAAAATAAAGTGTGTTATTATTATTATGAACATATTGTTAGAATTTAAGCTACTCATATGTTACACTAAATGAAGGCGAAAGTTTGTGTGTGCTTGTTACGTGGCTGAAACTACAACTATAACTAGAATTTGGAATGGAGATATATTATTAGAATAGCTGACGCCACGCGGTTTTACCCGCGTGGTTCCCGTTCGAAAACGGGGATAATATATAGCCTATAGCCTCCCTCGATAAATGGGCTATCTAACACTGAAAGAATTTTTCAAATCGGACCAGTAGTTCCTGAGATTAGCGCGTTCAATCAAACAAACAAAAAAACTCTTCAGCTATATATATTAGTATAGAATAGATTAGTAGATTAATACATAGGCTACTTTATCCCGGAAAAAACCTTGGTCCTCACGGAGTTTGTGACAAATTTTGCAGGCATTGTAAGTACCAATTGTAACAGATTGGAAGTACATTTATAAAGTGTACTTCTTTAAAGACAAAAATGTCTTTATCACGGAGAAATGCCGAACTTCACATTTCTTACATAATTAAAACTCAAAGTTCATCTTTGCGCTGTGTGGTCCTTTCAATTGTTGAAACACAACAACAAAAAGCGATTAACATTTACCGTTCCCAAACAAAAAGTTGCAGAAATTTCCGCTTTACTGCTTTCGAAATAAGGTCCCGTGTCTCAAAAATGAAAGGTAAGGAAAAGGATAATAAGAGTAAGTCACGGTTTTGTACATAGTCCAATAGTCCGATTACAATTGAAGTGGAAACGGGACGCTTCGTCGGGTCCAAAGATCATAATATTTTTTGTCGACGAATCGATTTTGAAGCAGTTTTCAATTGTTGTTAGTCATCAACTCTGTGACATTCGATTCCTTGGTTACGACGAATTATGGAACGAGAGCCTGATATAGCCAGACTTACCTCATTCTATGAAGGCTATTAAATTTAAAAATTCGATATTCATTTCAAGTTGGCTTAGCTTACAAACACTTTTGAAACGTCAAGGTTGACTATTTGTAAAGACTCTACCACCGGCTTAAGCAGATTCTGCTGAAAAGAGCCGGCAAGAAACAGTTGCTCTTTTTTAAAAAAATCAAACAGTATTCAATTGAGTTAGAACTATGGTGGCTTTGAAAGGCAGCAAGTTTTAAGGGTTCAAAACCTCAACCACCCAAGTATAAGGAGTATTTCTTTTTGTGTGATGAGCATGGGTGTTTTCTACTGTCTGGGTGTATATATTTATAAATAGTTTATAAATATATTATATTTATGATAAAATCCGCTACGTTAGTACTCATAGCACACGCTATACGGTTAATTTGGCCCTAAATATTTATATGTGTATTGTTATAACTCCACTAAGCTAAGGATCTTCTCGTGACTTAAGAAATGGTTTATCATGATATACCGTGGGAATTATTTGAAGAAATACGTTTTATACTTAGACAACTTTTGGATTTGGACCATTGAAACCTACCAAAGCCATAACGACTCAAACTCCATAACTGGCTACCGTATTTACCTAAGGTAGGAGCATATGCTGACAAAGTTACATCCTTCATAAAATGAGGTATGTCTGACTATCGCAGTCTCTCGTCCTAGTTCTTACTTAAAAAACAACTAATTACTTACTAAGCGAGATTGACGACAAATTAGATTTAGGACTCGATAAGAAATGCAAGATATAATTAAAATTATAGTTTTTCTTTTTATTTCATTGCATTTCAAAAGCGGTTTGGTTTCTGTCCACGTAGAATGTACCAGGAACCGCTAGGTTGATTATTATTTTCCAAAAGCTTAGTTATATTGCAGAGAGAGACTATTACAAAACCAATAAAAATCTATAATAATATTATAAAGAGGAAAGATTTGTTTGTTTGTTTGTATGTTTTGTAAAGACTCTAAAACTACTAAACCGATTTGAATAATTCTTTCACTGTTAGGAAGCTACACGATTCCCGAGTGCTTTAGGCTATATTTTATCCCCATATTACGGTAAACAAGCGGGTGAATTATTATAAAAGCGAAAAGTCACTCATCACGAAACCTCGAAAACTGCTTTGTTGTACAAAGTTGAAATTTAGCACGGATTAAGAACGGATTTTGCGAGAAGGCCAGATTAAATCTAAGGGCAAACGAAGTCGCGGGCGTCCGCCAGTTAGGTAAAATGTATTTATTTCCAAATAGTATTGGAAAGTAAATTTAGTTTTTATTACCTACTATCGTTTTTTTTTTCTACAATCTCACCTGACGGTAAGTGATGATGCAATCTAAGATAGTAGCGGGCTAACTTGTTAGGAGGAGGATGAAAATCCACACCCCTTTTGGTTTCTACACGGCATCGTACCGGAACGCTTAATCGCTTGGCGGTACGTTTTTGCCGGTAGGGTGGTAACTAGCCACGGCCGAAGCCTCCCACCAGCAAGACCTGGACCAATTAAGAAAATCTCAATCGGCCCAGCTGGGGATCGAACCCAGGACCTCCGTCTTGTAAATCCACCGCGCATACCACTGCGTTACAGAGGTCGTCAAAAATCGTAATAGACTTGTTCTACATAAACACTTTATCCAATAGACAGATGGGTGATAGTCGTTTTAATTCAGTGTGCCTAGTGAGAGTTTTCAATATTTTCATACTATTACTATCGCGTTAACGTAAACGCGAATTTATATGGAATTGAAACAGTTGTGCAGTAGTGCCACTAGATGGCTTAGTATCAATTCCTTAGAAATTTGCGTTTACGTTAACGCGATCGTCACAGTATCAAACTGCCACTAGGCCCTCTGACCTTCTACTTAAGGCGTAATCTTGAAACGCACGCAAAAGTAATCTCGTGTGAATTTAATTATAACCTTTGAACTGACGATAAAATTTCCCTGCCAATTATAACATGAAAACAGAATATACAAGCCGATGGAACCATTGACAAAGTGTTAATTTTGTACATAAATAATCGTAGATTAACATACCGGTTAACTTGTACTTATGGTAAGAAATCCAGAATGCAAATTGAATATCTTACACTCTTATTGTATGTGTGATAGAGACTAAAATCCAACTGAAATTAGTGATTAGACGCTTGATTGTTGTTTGTTTATTGCGTGGAAAGGAAATGTATTTGGGGCTAGGTTAATTATTTCTATTCTATTCTTTGCGGTGAATTAATTAGTTATTTTGTTGTGCTAAATACGAACTGGTTACTATTTATTTGCTTTAAGATAAAAAGTGATTTTTTTATTATTGTAATACAAATAGAGCCTCGATAGTTCAACGGTAAAGTGGTCGGACTTATCACCGAGGGGTGGTGTTTCGATCCCGGCCCCGTTGGACTATTGTCCGACTAGTTGGAGAGGAATGAGAATATTGGTCATATTTAAAAGATCCGGCAAATATTCTTTTAAGAAAAAAAGGGTAATGAAATGTAATGTAACGTCACTCGAATTAACGTCAAACCACTCTCTATAACGACAATTAAAAAACTAGTATAATAGTAATAAACTTTTATGTTGCCAAAATAAGTTAAAACCGAGCAGCTGTCTACGTTTTTTTGTCGCTTTACTATCCTAAAGCATCGTGCAAAAACACACTTTCTAAGAAATTCGCTCTTTTGTTTATAAATTTGGATTGTACTTGTACACTGTTGTTTACCATGACTAATAAGTATAAGTCATGAACTTAATAAGTTATCATATTTTAAGTTGGTCACAAACTTTCAAATAGTAAACATGGCCAGTGAAAGAAAATCACTATGTACTGACGAAAAAGTTTTACTCATACATTTTTCTTCTTTCCATATAACGACCACTTTCTATAACACTATAAAATGTACAGTCCCTTGAGCGACGTTATATAGAGTTTACACTGTACTTCATAATGAAATTCTTCACTAGAAAGCAGTTAATCGAAGATATTTTTCTAAATACAAGTTTTCACTCCTCAGTGACACCACCTGCACCCCAGTAAAACAATGTACAAAAACGACTGTCATGAAAAATTTCGTGGAAAACGACCAACTCTTCTAGTATAGATGAAGTTATAAACACAATCATACTTTTTATCCATTCGTCCCGTTATTTGATGATATTCGCGAACAAACGAGTACATTCGGATAATTAATTTTAAATTTAGATCAATTTTAAAGGTTTTCCCTAACAATCATCATGATCATTATCAACCCATATTCGGCTCACTGCTGAGCTCCTCTCAGAATGAGAGGGGTTAGACCAATAGTCCACAACGCTGGCCCAATGCGGATTGGCAGGCTTCGCACACACAGATAATTAAGAAAATTCTCTGATATGCAGGTTTCCTCACGATGTTTTTCCTTCACCGTTTGAGTCACGTGATATTAAATTTCTTAAAATGCACACAACTGAAAAGTTGGAGGTGCATACCCCGGACCGGATTCGAACCCACACCCTCCGGAATCGGAGGCGGAGGTCATATCCACTGGGCTATCATGGCTTGCTCCCCAAGAATATTTTTGTATTAACTTATTATGTAGAGGTCAATTAAGAAGAAAAAACCTTCCACTTAAAATAATAATTACACACAACAGATGTATTCTACTTTCAGTTTTTAACTTTGAAACAAGGAGACCGGTATCACCGTTATGTAAACTTTTTTCTAAACTAAAAATATACCGCATCCAAGGTCCACGATCTAGAGGGGGATCACAATACGCTACAGGTGTGCTCAAACAGGTGCTTGAATTTTATCGTCTTATTTAGGGTTGTAGGGCAAAATGGAATACAAAAAATTTTAGTTATTCTTCTTTGTAAATACTACAGGGTGCTCGAGAGTTTTTCCCATAACTCTATATTCTTTAAGGAAAATTAATTAAAAAAGTTTACGAAACATGTATACTAAAATGTATTTGGAGTAAAAAATATTTCGTTTGCAAATAGATCTTAAATTGTGTGTCAAAAATCGCATCCTTATATTATGACCTAGCCAAAGTTATTCATTGACAAATAAATATATTTTTTAAGTAAGTGTAATTGATGATGCAGTCTAAGATGGAAGCGGGCTAATTTGCTAGGAGGAGGATGAAAATCTATACTCCTTTCGGTTTCTACACGGCATCGTACCGGAACACTAAATTGCTTAGCGGTACGTCTTTACCGGTAGGGTGGTAACTAGCCAAGGCCGAAGCCTCCCACCAGCCAGACCTGGACCGATTAAGAAAATCTCAATCTGCCCAACCGGGGATTGAACCCAGGACCTTCGTTTTGTAAATCCACTGCGCCACAGAGGCCGTCAAATTTTTATTTTTATTCTGTGATCCAACCTATAGGTTTGTGTTGAGTCAGTAGGCAGGACATATTTGTATCTATGAAGTACACGCCACCGGTGACATGCATGTGCATGATATGCAGGCGACGGGGGGAAAGACAGCGCGGGTGTGAAATTGCGCGTGCGTGGAAGTGAGGTAGGTTTTTCATTCATCGCTACACGATCCCCGGCCCACGCGGACCATCGTGTTATGAACGAACTTGCCAAGCCATAGGCGTAGCTTAGCTATAATATAATAAGTTGTCAAACTTTCTATAAGTCGTGCGGCGCCGTCAACAGTCTGCAAATGTCAAAGTGTCAAGGCCCCAGGGTCATGACCTCTCGTATGTCAGTGTGTCAAGACTCGAGTCCTTATTGAGTAATTGTGTAGGAAACGTGTTTTAAGGGACTTATAATATTTAAAAGCTCGTCTAGCGTTAAGACATGAAGCTAGTTACTGGATTTCGGCTATGGTGGTGGAAGGTAGTAGGTTTAAGGGTCAAGAGCAACTTTTCGAAAAATACCTATTGTTTTACTATCAAAAATACTTCGAAAGTAAAATAATAGCAAGAGGTTGCCTTTAAGCTAAGGGTGTAGTCATTGAAGGCTTGATTTCATACACGATATTTTTTTTTAAGAATATTTGCCATATATTTTAAATATGTCATCATCAACCCATATTCGGCTCACTGCTGAGCTCGAGTCTCCTCCTCGAGACTTCACACATGCAGAGAATTAAGAAAATTCTTTGGAGTGCAGGTTTCCTCACTATGTCTTTCCTTAACCGTTTGAGACATGTGATTTTTAATTTCTTAAAAAATGCACACAACTGAAAGTTTGAGGTGCATTTCCCGGATCGGATTCGAACCCACACCCTCCGGAATCGGAGGCAGAGGTCATATCCACTGGGCTATCACGGCTCAAAATTCTTCTATACAGTGTTTATTAACGTATTTATAGTATCTATCGTAACGCGGTTGACCGCGTGCGGTCAGTTTTCGCGGAAAGAATATTTTGTCGGTGAGGTTCACGTCTGTAGAGTCCTTTTCATAAAATTGACAGCGCTTTACACAAACTACAATAAGACTGCCATTACCAATTAACAGTGAGCGCCATTAAGACATTAGCGGCGCGTCTGGGGGACTTCTTTCATGAAAAGGCATGTGTCTAGTTACCTGCTGGGCAGTGTGAATAGACGATGTATTTTGGCTGGTGGGAGGCTTCGGCCGTGGCTAGTTACCACCCTACCGGCAAAGACGTACCGCCAAGCGTTTTAGCGTTCCGGTACGATGCCGTGTAGAAACCGAAAGGGGTGTGGATTTTCATCCTCCTCCTAATAAGTTAGCCCGCTTCCATCTTAGACTGCATCATCACTTACCATCAGGTGAGATTGTAGTCAAGGGCTACAAAAAAAAAACAAATGTCTGTGGGTGTCTGCCGCGCTACTTGTCTGTGACGCACTGTGTCTGTAGATATAAACAAACCTTAATGCGTAAACTAGTAAAAAAATCTTGTATACGTCACTGACGTCATAAATACGCGCCCCTTTTTTCCATATAAGAATAAACAAAATTAGATTATACCTACTTACAGGACCTCTAACCAGGAGCGGTCGCTCCAGGCGCCAAATCCTAGAGGGCGCCTAAATGGTAGAGAAAAATAGAGTTAGGCTACGAACTTTTCAAATGTCTCTAGTATAATGTTAGGAGAGGCGCCATAATTGGATCTCGCTCCATTCTAAAATTTACTTCGGGCCGGCGCTGCCTCTAACTACAACCGCGCCATATCTCACACCAAATCCTAAACCAGTATTCAAGTCGAGCCCTAAGTCCTCGCGAACCTGCATTAGAACCTGTTTCCAACAAGCCTTGCTAACTATCTTCTGAGTATATTTCGTAATACCGTTGTGCGCTGTCGCAGTTTATTATAAAGGCTTTAGGGAATACCTTTGTGCCCATTATGGGATTCTTGACTTGAGCTACAGACTATGTAACTAGGTATTTAGTTCTGTACAACACTAGCGTTTGTTACAGTGTTTACCCACGAAATTGTTTTCACTTCTTCAAAATTTAATACAGTGTTGGTGTATGCCTTAAGGTGGATTTACATTTGTCTGACGTGTCGTGTCGTGACGATCAGAATCGGCATCAAATATTTTGTATGGCAATGTTTACACTAATGTGTTGTGACATATCGTGTTGGCTTGTGATGTGCTGCATACAAATGTATAATACCGATTCTGTTCTGATACGTCACGACACGACACGTCAAACAAATAAAAATCCGGCTTTAGAAGCAGAGTAAGTATTCCATTTTAGAGCGTGTTTCTAGAGCACATATATTGGGTGATACATTTATGAACGTTAGGTGGGTTATCAGAGCCATATATCTCCTTATTTTGTCAACCATTTAACTTATAAAATAGCCGAGATATAAGTGTAAGTACCTACAATTTATTATCACATAAAACACACCAAAAATTGAGACTATAGTCATATTAGAAACTTTAGGAAACCTTTGGGCTTCTTATGGGATTATGGAATTAAGGTAAGGACTATGTTACTAGATAGATATTTAGATCTCAACGACACTATATAATCCATACTAATATTATAAATTCCTAAGTAAGTAGTAAGTCTGTCTGTCTGTTACCTTTTCATAGCTTAACCACTGAATCGATTGAGAAAAAATCGGGTAAAAAGATAAATATTTTTATACCGGAAAAACCCATAAATCCGGCATGATTTGTAAAAAACATAATTTAACGTGTTCGGAGTCGCAGGCGTCTACAACTACTATATACATATTATATTTATAATGAGTTTTTGCTTTTTTAATTACAAAACCAACATCAAAATATAAACATACACGTGTTTTAAATGCAAGTAGATAAAGGGGCATTTTACTAGGTAAGTGCAAACTCAAACTTTTCACGAAACATGATTCTATTACCCTGTTTACCAACAAAAAGAAAATCCAATATGAAATTTTTGCTCTCCCGCTGATAAAAGCATCATATTTTAAACCGTACTTTGATTACAAATAAGAAACTTATTTTCACGTGTGTATAATATTCAGGTCAAGAAATATTGTCACAAAAATATATTTAATTTTTTCAAAAACTTCCACTTTTATTCCTGGTTAGCACGCATCCCTACTAAGTATGCATCGTCACTATACATATATCAATGAACAAAATAAGCGCAAGGATTCGAACTTGATTGCAGATCGTATTACGAACCGCAACCAATCTTCAAAGAACAGGTCTCCCTATGTTAGACTTTGCCCACGGAAATGTTCTCATTTCTTCAAGATGCAATACTTTGTTGATGTAAACCTCAAATTGTCAGTTGCAAAGCAGTTACTAGTATTAAAATATTGTAGATCGTATTTCTGGACTTATTTAATATATTGGGATAATGCATCATAAACGTTGGAAGAGCTATCAGGGCCATATACCTTAATATATTCTGTAAAAGATGCCGTTTATTTGTGTAAGTTCAACATAATAAAACATAAAAACACACCAAAATCTAAACCTTTATTAGAAAAAAAAATCTTATTAGATTTCTGATAAGAAAATAAATCAGAATTACAAAATAGTAGATAATATTATACATATAAAATAATTATAAAACCATAACATATCAAGAAACAAGTAGACATACAAAGTCGGCCCTATTGCAAATTCAAATGCATGGTACGTATCTCACGCATTAGCAAATCAGTGCAGAGCTATCTCCTGCGGTGCTTACGGCAGTGTGCGGTAAACTCAAAGAATATTTTAAATAATTCAACACATCAAGTAGGTACCAGTTATCAACTCATCAGATACTTATCTTAAACACCTCAAGGTGATAATTATTTTAATGAATCCCTCTAATTAGACATCAACGGGTCTGCATTCAGCAGATTGCCATCGGTTTGCGTTGAACTTGTAAACGTGCTATCACACTAGCGGTGTACCTACTTGTAAACGTGCTATCACACTAATGGAATACTGTTCCTTAATATTTTTTTTATTAGATGACTGACTGATTCAGTGATACTCTTAATAGCATCTAAACTTACTGATGTTTAGCTGTTTCTTGGGGTTTCTTTTATGGTCTTGGGGAGGTCTAAGATAAAAACAAGTGCTAACTTTATAGGAGGAGGATTAAAATCCACACCCCTTTCGGTTTCTACAAGACATCGTACCTGAACACTAAATCGCGTGATCGCTAAACGTCTTTGCCGGTAGGATGGTAAATAAACACGCCCGAAGCCTCCAAGCCGGACCTGAACCAATTAAAAAAACCTCAATCGGCCCAGGCGGGGATTGAACCCAGGACCTCCGTCCAGTAAATCCACCGCGCATACCACAGTGCCGCGGCTTCCATTATGTACTTTGCACGTGTAGAACATACCCTTGTTTAAAACCAAGGGCACGCTAAAGCAAGAACTTAACAAGAAACCAACGTCCAACAGTAGACGTCCAACACCAACAAGTAACTCAAAGCGCCTAAAAATAAAACCAACGCAAGACGAATGGTCAAAATAAACAAACCATAAATTAAAAGCTCAGTGTTAAATAAATCGTAAAATTCGCGAATCCGTTTGATTGATTTAGTGCACCACTATACTTTATAGATAAAGCTATAAAATATACCCGTATTTTTATACAAATATGAACGTATTAAGAAATATTAAGGACCAAAAGCGATGACCAGATCTTCGTCATTTTATAAAAAAAAAAAACTAGCCGTTTCCCTTGCGTAGTTACCGTGAGAATATAGGGATAAAATATAGTCTACGACACTCGCAAATTACGGGGTTTTCTAGTGGTAAAAGAATTTTTAATATTAGTTCAGAAGAACCAGAGATTACCCCTTTCATTAAAATTCTCGTGTCACAATGTTTGTTTCCATACTCCACCGAAACGGCTATAACGATTGTTATGAAATTGTATATGCATATTTAGTAGGTCTGAGAATCGGCCAACATCTATTTTTCACACCCCTAAACCCTAGGAGTAGGATAGGGGTAAGGTTAAGGGGTAAGGTAAGGGACTGGGTAATGAACCAGATCTTCTGTCACCGGTCGAGTAATCGAGCACTAGTCGCTAGATACTAAACCTCGTAGTAATCTCTTGCTAAAAATCGTTAGTGTTGAATTATTAAGTCGGAAATTTAGAAAGAAGAAAACAAGAAGCCTATGACTGAAGCAGAGGACGTCCATTGGCTTATAATGATGATGAAGATGGTGATGATGACTTATCCCGATCTAGAATATAATATCTAGAATCGTAAATTGGACCAGAATTAAGAAGAATTACCAAAGATCACTAGTTCAAACCCAAACCTTTTAACTATAAGAGTATTGCGTGCGAAGCTTTAGCTAGTAATTTCTTAAACAATAGCCCAGTTGATCACATCAAGCATAACGTTTAGTAGTCATTTGACTGGCCGTTCACGTGTAATACAATTATAATTGTTCATTTTATAACGTCTAACAATGATACTACGAACTGCCTCACGTGGGAACAACAGTCTCGCCTCATTGCTTGAGAAACTAAAATATTTTAAGGGCTCCTACACTTATCTTTAAGCCGAAAAAAGGAGAAGAGAAAAAAGCCTGGCTCAAAATCTTTTCCTTTAGAAGTCATCAAGAGTGGCCTATGTCCATCAGTGGGCGTCCATTGGATGATAATGATGAATTCCTGCAATTATTGTCGTGATTTATTAAAAAAAAAAATTAAACTTTGAAATGCTTAAAAATGTAAGTTTATATTATTTGGAGGTTTGACAGTGCTCGTCCGGTAGGTACCACCATGCTTATTTTTTTTTTATTCTTTTACAAGATAGCCCTTGACTACAATCTCACCTGATGGTAAGTGATGATGTTGTAGTCTTAGATGGAAGCGGGCTAACTTATTAGGACGAGGATGAAAATCCACACCCCTTTCGGTTTCTACACGGCATCGTACCGTAACGCTAAATCGCTTGGCGGTACGTTTTTGCTGGTAGGGTGGTAACTAGCTACGGCCGAAGCCTCCCACAAGCCAGACCTGGACCAATTAAGAAAATCTCAATCTGCCCAGCTGGGAATCGAACCCAGGACCTCCGTTTTGTAAATTCACCGCGCATACTACTGCGCCACGGAGGCCGTAAAAATCTTATACTAATTATATCTGCTGACTAGCCGCCAAACTCCTGTCTGACTTGACAAAACTAGAGGTTGGCCCATTTTTGTCAAAACATACTTATTAATAGAAAAATTCTTAAAATGCGGAGGGCAGCGTCAGATCAAATATTTCATTCAATAGTTATTAAACATACGTATTACTTTTTTCCATTATTTAAAAAAAAATATTAAAAAAAATAATTACAAAATATACTAGTGTAGGAGCCCTAATTTCTTTGAGAATTACTTCATTATGTACAGCTTGCTTTGTTTTATTGACAATTACACCGAATTTTATAATGAAAGCTTTTTTGTAAGTGCCTTACTTAACTGTTATTATCATCACTAGATATTAAATTAAATGAAATAATGTTTATTTCAAACAGGCCCTCTTTAATGTCTGCGTGAAATTTTTGTAATAACTCTAACCTTTTGTAATAGTTTCTTCACTTTAATGTAGAACTGTTTCTTTATAATTCATATTCTTATGAATTCTGTTTTTGTCTTTAATGCATTCTACATACATAGTATAAAGCATTTCTTAAAATAAATATTAAAATTTAAATTAATTTAATAATTAAAATTTCCAAATTAATCTAAATCAGTAATCATAAACATGTAGGACCTCCCGCAAACACATTGTTAATTTAAAAAGTCAAAAGTTAACTGCGCCGTTATAACCATTATCTAGAATGCTAAACGCTTTTGTTTACACTCCAAAAGATTCTTCATTTAAAAGTCCAGTTTTACGACAATCTTTAAATGCATCTTTTTCATTTAAAGCGAAAGTCGTGACATGTATGGCGTTATAAAATTTCGATGGGTTTGGATAAAGGAAGGTTAAACTCATCAAGTGAGCTTAAGATTTTGAGAGCAATCAAAAACCAGTTCTTTTGGGGCAATAAATTCGTGTTATACCCAAAGTTTTTGTTGTGGATGAAGGTAATTTGGGTGTTGTTCCAATTTTGGGGTCATTTAAAGTGAAATAAATAAAGTTTTATTATTTTTAAATGTTTGTTTGAACAGCTTTATCTTCATTATATTATTTAGAATAATTAATACAGAGAGAATTAACAGTTATATCGACTGATATTAATAAAGCCAGGGCAATATGATTACTGCGTAATTAGTTAGTTAAATGCGCAGAGTTTTGCAACGTTGAATCTTTTATCATAGATCTTCTTGATTTGAAATGTATATCTTATTTAAATTTCTTCTAAAGTTCGAAAAACACTAATCTTGTCGTAATCAATCAATCAAAGCCTTTATTACTTCTTAACAATAAATTACATAGTTATTTTAAGTTTTGTTAAATATTAATAAACTAACACACTCTTGTCGTAATAACTAATAACTATTTTAATTGTTTTCAAGCGAATTGCAACACTTTCAATTAAATCGTTAAAATAAATCTAAGCTTCTTCATAAGATCCTTTACCTTTTAGGTATGTAAGTTTTTGTAATATTTCTACAAAAAAGAATTTATCATGCAATAAGGTTTCCAAAGAAAGCCACAAACATTTTTCTAAATTGATTTCTTAGATTTGGCACTTCTCTGTTCCCACAATAAACCCATTCCAACAAACTTGTCGTTTCGTGATTTGCTTGTTATTTTCTAAGAAACAGATCGCCCGATTATTTTCCTGTCGCCCTTCTGAGAAATGTTGAGTATTTTCTCAGAAACGCTTATAATCACTGGTCCATTTGGAACACTTAATTTTAAGAGGAGATTCATTTAAAAAATATAAGTTTTATGGCTCCTAATAATACAGTTTCATTATTTGCTTAATGGAAATGTAAAGATACATTGAAGTAAGCGTTTTAAATTTTGTGTTGCTATTATTAAACTTTACTTAATACTCAGTAATTAGGTCATTCACTGCATTGATAATTATGCTTATGTTTTTATCTTTTACGATATTTATTTTAATACATAATCATTTATTTGTTTTCAGGTAAGTTCATTTACCAGACATAAGAGGTGGCAGTAAAACGTAAGTCAATTTGATGTGAGATGATAAATCATTATCATTTTACATTATGTTATCAAGAACAAAATTGAAGACTTCGTTATATTTACATGTTATAAAAGATTTATTTTAATACAATCGAAAATGTACTCACAAACAGAATCATAAACACGTTCCATTAAATTAAGTCAACCATAAAGTTCAATCACTCTCTTAATACCAAATCCATTGTAACCTTATAACAAAAAAATTGACACCGTACAATACAAACCAATTCACTCATCAAAAAAACGTTATCTTCAAACTTGAACTTTATAACACAGAGATTAAAGTTCTAGTTCAAATTGTAATAGAAACTGATGAGTACGAAGTAAAGTTGTAAGATAGGCCGATCCATCAAAGAAAGTTTATTAAACGTCAGATTAACTTTCTTCGTGAGCTAGAGGCGTCATATGACACGGACAAGCGACACATGTTACCGGTGTGGAACTTGTGGTTTATTGCGTAACTAATTGTGTAATAAACCAGACCTTTTTTTAGATATTATTAGACATAAAAAAGATACATTGCTTGTAATTGGACTCCAAAGTGGCCATATCAATAATAGATAATAACCGTTATTATTGTTTTGCATAATAATTACTATTATGAATTGTTTATTTGCTTAGAACTTCGCTTTGCCTCGATAACGGTATATTTAGTGCAACAAATACGTTATTTTTTTTTAACAACAAGCCCTTGAATATGAATTACGACGCACCTGAGTTACAGGCTAGCACTCGTAGGTACAAATTTATCTACCCATTCTTCTGACTTACTTCTAAGCAAACACAACGTACCAGAATGATCATAGTTTGGTAGTATAATGTAGTGACAATTAGCGTGGAAACTGGTGAAGAAGAAAAAATCAGGGTTAAAAAGAAATTTAAAATATAAAAATAATATAAATAAATTATATCTAGGAATGAAACGCAAGTTCCAGTTAATAAAACAAATCAATACAAATGCCTCCTCAAAGAAGTTAAGTCTACGTTTCTTGAAAATACAAAGCAAAACCCAGAAGTACTAAAACTTGAACCACCTTAGGCCATTGAACTTGAAACATTTTAGTGTCATTAGCTAAAACATATTACTTCCCATAATCTGCGACTAAAGGTATTAAACTTGACCGTAACAGTAAATTATGTTGACCAACAACATTGTTGTTAACGACATAAATCTACAAGAAGCGTATCACAAAAGTGCCAATTTATCTAGCAGCTATCATAAGTGCCATTAGCTGTAGGGCCACGACCTTACTGCATAAGCGATATGTCACAAAAAAACTAATAATACACGTCCATTTGAGGCGTCTCGCATTTAAAAAAGTCATGGCCTGGTGGTAAAAAGTAAAGACCTGGATGAGTTTAAAGTAAAAACCTTCGTGGCGGATGGTACGTAACTACATGAGATGAATTCGACATACTTTTGTTAAATGAAGCGTGCCATCCATAAGGTTTTGTGTATCAGAGCAAACGCCTTTGCTGCTCTTATTTCTATCATCCATTACCAACATTTATTTGCTGGTAAATTTATTACAGTTTTACATTTTGAATCTTATAGTGAAGTAATACAAGCGTATATTGCAGATGATATTATTGTAAGGTTCTTCTTAACTTTGTCTGTGTATTATCAGATATTGTCTACTGGCACTGTGTGTCGAAGTTTACAAATGATTTATGTTTTCGTTCCGATCCATTTTAAGTTTTATTGTGTAAAGCTAACTTAGTGCATTTACTTGGATAAGCTACTGTATATAATGTATATACAACATTTGCGTAGTTATTTGGCTAGTTTTATTAAAATTGCTATTTCATTGTTTTTTATTATTTTTCTCTTAAAAACTCTTGTACTCTCCGAGAGAACTAAACTAGGAGAACTTAAGTTCTCTTCGAGAGCACGCTTAACGTGCTCGACATCTTCGCTGCCGTTAGCGCTGCAGAAACGTGAGAATAATTGATTGTCAATGACTGACTTTAGCCGTCGGTCTCGGTTAGGGGTTGTCTTTTAGCCGCAGCCATAGGCTCCACATCCCTGTTCTTTAAGAAAGGTTGATATTGATGAAACGTACTTTTTTTATTCGCTACATGTTACATCTCTACATGTGTTGCCTTTGACTACAATCTCACCTGATGGTAAGTGATGATGAAATCTAAGATCGAAACGGGCTAGCTTGTTAGGAGTAGGATGTAAATCCACACCCCTTACGGTCTCTACACGACATCGTACCGGGACGCTAAATCGCTTGGCGGCACGTCTTTTTAGAAGGATGGTAACTAGCCACGGTCGTAGCCTCCCACCAGGCAGACCTGGGCCACTTAAGAAAACCTCAATTGGCCTAGCCGGGGATCGAACCCTCTGGACCTCTGTCTCGTAAATCCATAGCGCATACCACTGCGCCACGGAGGCCGTCAAACATTTTTTTCAGCCTCCTATTCCGGACGGTGTGGGTTCGAATCCTGTCCGGGGCATGCATCTCCAACTTTTCAGTTGTGTGCATTTTAAGAAATTAAATATCATGTCTCAAACGGTGAAGGAAAAACATTGTGAGGAAACCTGCATACCAGAGAATTTTCACAATTCTCTGCGTGTGTGAAGTCTGCCAATCCGCATTGGGCCAGCGTGGTGGACTATTGGCCTAACCCCTCTTATTCTGAGAGGAAACCAGCTCAGCAGTGAGCCGAATATGGGTTGATAATGCATTGAAACCCACAAATTGCATGGCCAAGTACAACAAAATAATAATGTCAAAGCTGTTGCTCGAACATTACGGAGTGGTTTAAATATAAAATCCTTTATCAAAGCTAATGGCACGCATTTGCAAATAGTCACGCGCCACAAAGGTTTCGGTGGCCGTGGTGATGGCTGCTCGTTATCTTGTTTATGACGGGCACCCAATGTTGAGGTGAGCTTTTACCCACTAATGCAGCACTATCACGATTTTCGTTTGATGTGCTGACAAACGTAATGATTTCTGTTTGACATGCAGAGTGTTTATAACCAGCTCATCATTGATTTGTTTTAGCCAAATAAGTGTATTGTATTTTAGCGAAATGTTCAATTAAAATAATACTATAGTACCTAGATTTATTCATGTGATGACTGTGACGGTTTTGTTTTGTCAGCCAGTAATTTGCTTTCTGCAAGTATTTATGGTATCTAATTTTAAAGTTTTCGTTTATAGGACGAGGAACATGACACACGATTCTTTAAAGCATAAGAGGTGGTAGGTTTTAATCCATTCTTTTGCAATACTGTTGTAACTTCTAGCACAGGAAAGAAACATTCAAAATAACGCAGGCATTCAAAATGAAAAAGAAAACGTAAGACATACTTACAATCTCATCAATAAAACAATTTGATTTACAATCTTAAATTATTTAATAAATAATATTGGTCGTAAATACTTAAAATTTTTAAAACTAAAGACGAAGAAGAAAATAATTAAAAGCTCATAGGTACTATTAAATTCTAAAACAGAATCAGAAGCAAGATACAAAACTATAATGGTCCACACCAAAACAGAACAACACCGGGATAAACCATGGCACACCATAATGCGATGCCATTAAGCCCACCATATTATTATGGCGCTATTACCACTGACATTATGGCGTAATAAGTAACGTTCTAACGTTTGTAAATCATCCATGGTTAAAAAGCTCGCTCTATCTGGACCATAAAAATATTGACACGTGTACTTTTTAACTAATATCCATACCATAACGTCTATCTTCGCTCCTTTTACTATAGTAGTTAATTTTTCATACACACATTAATAGAAGAACGTATAATATGATAATTTTGATATATCCATAACTATCTTGAGATTAAACATTATTCTTTTTGCTGCAAAATAAACTCTTCAAATATCTGGTATGTTTTAAGCATTTAAAACATCGCAATTTACCTCATTATGAAAATGTGGACTATGACGTCATCATCGTCACTAACAACCCATATTTCGTAGTCCACCACGCTGGCCCAATGCTGATTGGCAGACTGCATATACGTAGAGAATTAAGAAAATTCTCTGGTATGCAGGTTTCCTTACTCCAACAGTGGATATGACCTCTGCCTTCGATACGGAGAGCGTATCCAGGCGTATCGGTCCAGAGCATGCACCTTCAACTTTTCAGTTGTGTGCATTTCAAGAAATTAAACATCATGTGTCTCAAACGGTGAAGGAAAGACATCACATGGAAACCTGCATACCTGAGATTTTTTTAATTCTCTACGTGTGTGAAGTCTGCCAATCCACATTTGGCAAGCATGGTGGTGGACTAGGTTCTAACTCTTCTCATTCTGAAAATAGACTCATGCTCAAAAGTGAGCCGAATATGGGTTGTTAATGATACGAAATTAATATTGTTTTTATTAAATTTGACATCGGTTAACTACACTATTCTGTCATGATAACCAAAATATACGTTCAGGAAATACAATATTTTTGTAGCCAAACATATAATTCAAACCCAAGACCTCAAATCTGTAGTTTCACATGTCAACCACTGGATCACCGAGACAATCAAATGAACATTCTGTCTCTGATATGAAATAGAAGCAACATTTTTATCTATTTTCCAATGACCGCTAATAACACGCGACGCTGCGCCTGCGCATCGTCATCGTGACAACCCATAATAGCAGCGATGCCACTCGATATAGAGCGAGGGCCTGCGATAGCCAGACTTACCTCATTAGTTTTATTTATAAAGAATACTAGCATACAACCAAGACTTCGTCCGCGTGAAATTTGGTTTTAAAAATCCCTAGGGAATCATGTATTTGTTTTTTTTTATTCTTTACAAGTAAACCCTTGACTGCAATCTCACCTGATGGTAAGTGATGATACAATCTAAGATGGAAGCGGACTAACTAGCCACTAGTAGTAGTACACTGGTAACTAGCCACAGCCGAAGCCTCCCACCAGCCAGACCTGGACCGATTAAGAAACTCTTAATCATGTCACGTCATGTGTTTATCCAGAGTAAAATCTTTTTCCATTCCAAATTTTAGCCAAATCGGTTCAGTAGTTGCAGCGTTAAGAGTAACAAACATCTATATACAAACTTTTGCGTTTATAATATTAGTTGGATTTTGCCATATCCCTTTAAATATGACCAATATTCCCATTTCTCTCCAAGTTGTCGGTAAACTGTGTTATATTTTTGATATTTTCTGCGGGATATCATGAGAATTCATATCTTCAATCGCCTGACCTTTTTAGCTTTGTGGCAACCCTTCGCTGGACACCCTTAAAGTTTCATTGTTTTTTTCAGTTACATCAAAATTGAGTGACAAGTTACTTTGAACATGTGTGATTGTACCTATATGAGTACATCTCGTGGTACCCCGTAAAAAAAATCAAAAAAAATCTTAGTACTTGGAGAGACAACCAAAATATTTTTCCACTAAAAAATATGTGATTTTATTAGTGAAAAAAAAAAACTATGCCAAGGAAAGTATTACGTGGACGGATGTATTACGTGGACGGTCAACCGTCTCATCTTTGAAACTTAATACATTCCAAAGTCAGTACAGTCCAAACTTCATAATTGGCTACCTAACATATGGAAGGAGCAGATAAAACTTTCGGCCTTCATAAAATGAGGTAAGTGTGGCTATCACAGGCTCTAAGTCCAACAGAAAGAAATAATTTTTATATCCAGTTAATGGATGCCTCGGTTGACATATTGACCGGGGATTTGTTGGATAATTAGCCACTTATAGGCACAGTGTTTTATTTCTTAATGTACTTGGCCTAGTTAGGCCGTTCATTGTTTATTATGTTTCTGATATATTATTATTATTTTGTTTGATATTATAGTTTTAGGACCTGTTTTTTGGATAATGCGTAAAGCAATGGACTCTTCAGATTTAATTAAATTTTATTGTAATTATTTTAGAATTTATTGAGAATGTTTTAAAATAATAGGCGCCTCTTTTTAAATTCTCATTAGTATTTTCTTCTTCGACTTCATATTTGGAACAAGTTTCTTTTTAATCACAATGATTTTTTTCTGACGATCTTTTGGTATGTTTAGTTCAGTGTATGATTGAGGGTTTTCCCAGAGTTTTTACAGAGTTCATGGGTTAATTTCCCAACTCGGATTAATTTTGGATTTTACATTTCCTCAGCTGGCTTATTTATTATTTTGGTCTTTATCTACCTATTAAAATAAACATCAAATCAATTGACAAAATGTCATTTATCCACCAGTAAGCACCGGATGACATTTTTACATAGAATCTCATTTCGTTGATGTCAACTAGCTACGATAAAGATAGTGAATTAGCCTGATGGTCTAATCTGGTGGTAGACGTTTATTGAGCGTAGAAACCGTGGATGGAAATAACTTGTACCTTCTAAACAGTTACATACTATGTATAATTTTGTTCTTCATCAATATCAGATTGCGTGATCTTATCTAATAAAATGTCTTCTAATAACGGGCCAATTGCAATCTGAGCTCTGATCGTATTAACATTAACATGACTTATAGTCACCACTCAACTGTACCTAAGTAATACCACAGAATAAATATACCTCTGACTCCAATTTCGGAGGGTGTGGGTTCGAATCCGGTCTGGGGTATGCACATCCAACTTTTCAGTTGTGTGCATTTTAAGAAATTAAATATCACGTGTCTCTAACGGTGAAGGAAAACATCGTGAGGAAACCTGCACACCAGAGAATTTTCTTAATTCTCTGCGTGTGTGAAATCTACCAATCCATATTGGGCCAGCGTGGCGGACTATTGGCCTAACTCCTCTCATTCTGAGAGGAGACTCGAGCACAGAAGTGAGCCGAATATGGGTTGATAATGATATGTATAATTTTATGTTTAAGAGTTATTACTCCTGAATTTGAGTGCTTTCCCCATCTGAAAATTATTTAAATTATGAAAAGAAGTTTTTTGACGGCCTCCGTGGCGCATTGGTATACGCGGTGGATTTACAAGACAAAGATCCTGGATTCAATCTCCGACTGAGCCGATTGTGGTTTTCTTAATTGGTCCAGGTCTGGCTGGTGTCTAGTTACCGCCAAACGATTTAGCGTTCCGGTACGATGTCGTGTAGAAACCGAAAGGGGTGTGGAGTTTCATCCCCCGCCTAACAAGTTAGCCCACTTCCATCTTAAATTGCATCATCACTTACCAACAGGTGAGATTGTAGTCAAGGCCTAACATGTGAAAAAAAAGTTTTCTTTTTTAAAGAATCTGTCAGTGTATTGAACTTTGCAACTATAGCTACATTATGCTATAAGTTACTATTATAACTGCGTATGCGCATCCTATGTTTTTCCATTGCTTGTAATAGCGACTCGCACAAGTGCACTTAAAATTCAATCTTAATACTTGGTAATAAAGTGCTCTTTAGATTGTTAAGTCATTTAAGTCGATCACGTCCTACGATTCCCTTTAATGATTAGAAATAATCTCGGCTTAATTCGCCCTAATAGCTGGGTTAAGTGCTAATTCGCAGCAATATTAGCACTTTAGCGCAGTTGGAATACTTTGGAAACTGCACAGAGTAAACTTGGTGTTTACTGCCTCCTCTGACAAGATGCATTCCTGGTAACTTATATAAGTCGGTTCTATTCCTGGATAGTTAAAATTCTGATATTTCTGATAAAAAGGTTACATTTTTCAAAAAAAACATTGACTTACAGATAGGTATAATAACGACATAAAGGTTCGTCATCATTATCATATCAGCCGGTGGACGTCCACTGCAGGACATAATATGCCTTTTGTAGGGACTTCCAAACATCACGATACTGAGCCGCCTGCGTCCAGCGAATACCTGCGATTCGTAGCCTGTCCACCTGGTGGGGGGTCGACCAACACTGCGCTTTCTGGCGACCAACACCTTGGGACTCCAACGTCCATTGGCTCTTCGAACTATGTGCCCCACCCATTGCCACTTCAGCTACGCGACACGTTGAGATATGTCGGTGATTTTGGTTCTTCTGCGGATCTCCTCATTTCTAATTCGATCACGTAGAGATACTCCTTGCATAGCTCGTTCCATCGCCCGCTGTGTGACTCTGAGCCTTATGAGTCCCATAGTTAGCGACCAAGTGTCGGAACCAGCACTGGCAATACGCACTTATGTGTGACCTTATAGGCTCAGTTCACCTGAATTTAAAAATATTAACAATCAGCATCGAACTCTTCACTGGTTTTTGAATCATGTACTTGGTCATGAGCGACTCGAGGTAAGCCAACTGATCTGAAAATTGGTTAATTTTATTTATTTTTGATAAGTCTTGCTTATTATTTGCTTGAAGTACTTAATAGGGCTCTTAAATTATTTTATTTGGATTGGTCGGGTTTTTGCAGGCAAGTGTGTTCTGCAATAGGCTACCTACATCTTTGTTCCCGTTATCGATGATTGCAGTCAAGCGTTTGCTATATAAAATAACAAAAAAAAACAAATTTATCTACAGTCAATATTCTTCACCCGACATCAGAGCGTCTTCAGAAAGTCTACCCAATAATGCTGAATTACCCTTAAAGGTAAGTAAACAAAACCATGTTTTCCCTTAAAGCCTAAACGGGGGTCCGAATAAATCATAAGTCCAAAGTTAGACAGCGGCTAAATCGCGGCATTACCCAGTGCAAGTAAAACGAGCTTAACTCGGATAAACTGCATCGTAAAGCCGGTACCTACGTAGTTGTCTGGAGTTGCATTTACACCGTAATGTATCAAATAAAAGATTCAGTAGGTTTGGACTAAATATTGGGAGATCAGGGGATCGAACCTCGTTCTTTGGATTATCATAGGTACTCCTAATAGTCTTTCCGACTAATTGAAACGTGAATATTGATCATGTTTATGAGATATGGCAAATTATACCAAAAAAAGCAATAATTTCTGATAGTTATTACTTAACGTCATCTTCACCATTTTTAAAATGAATTAATTGCTTATTGTAATGGATCAGCCAACCTTTTCTACTCTTTCTATAATATCAGGGCGATAATGTTTTCACTCAGGAACCAACGGTCAAAAGTGCTCTACTAAATCACAATCTAACCTAGTTTGATCCAGAACTCTAACCTAGAACGTCATGATCTGAATCTACAGATGTTAATCGCAGATTTAGGCAGTTAGGTTGACTTATATGTCAAAATATTTTATTGATTTTCTGGCTTATTAAACGCAATGAACCTTATTTTCGGTCGCCGAGATATTCTGATAGAATTTTTATTTATTTCGACTGTGTTAGTTTCGATTTTTTAGTTCGGTTTTAATTTATGTATCTCACATAAAACCAAGTTTCAAGCTTGGCTGCATTGGTATAATTTAAGTAAATAATTCATAAAAAAAGCATTTCTTTTATATAGAGTAAGTTATTATATTTGCCTGACCAATGCTACAGTTCGGTGTAAGCGTCGGCCACTAAATGGGCACATAGTGCACTTCATCTAACGAATAACCCGGCGTTTAAGTTTTGATTTATTAACCTATTGCGTATCTCGGACAACGGTAAATGTGGTTTACGAGCTTTGCCACACTGACAGCGTTTTCCGCGCGTTTATAAAAACGCTCGTAATGTTTTTTTTTGTTTTTTGAAAACAATCATAATTCATTTATTATCGTTTGTTTGTGTGTTTGAAAACTTTTTTACACAAGTAGTATACTTAAATAGTAGAAAAATATATGAAATATCAGTAATTATAAGTACAAATTCACAATCCGGATATGAAAAGTTGGTGGTTTTCCATCATGCTTCGGTACCGGTGATTACCATTAACATCTCATAGTAATCATTAATGATTCAAGAATTATCACCCAAAGCCTGCCATAGTAGCTAAAGTAGTAGCGTGGTGGGTCTAAGCTCCATATCCCAGACCTGGCCCTGTAGTAGGCCATCAGAATAGGCTGAAAATGATGATGATAACTGCAGCTGCTACTAAAATAACTATATTCGTAACTTCGTCACCCGCGTAGTTCCCGTTCCCGTAAGAATCACGGAAAAAAATAGCATAAAGTACTCATAAATAACGTGGTTTTGTAATGGTTAAAGGATTTTCAAAATCGGTTTAGTACATCCAGAGATTATCTCCTAGAACACCATAAATTTTATCTCTATAATATTACTCGTAGTTTAGTATAAATAAAACAAATTTTATAAAGATAAAATCATTGTACTCAGTCAAATAATTAGTCATTCGTTCCGCTTTGCTGACACGGAAAACGCAAAAGAAAACAGGAGTTTGGAAAATTTGTTGGAAAATACCACATGCGTTGTTTTCCTAAAATACGTTACCACTCATGATGAGGTCATAATTGTGAAATCAGTAGAAGATAGGTATGTTAAAATGCTCATTAATTATAATAAATTCAAAACCTTATGATAAAGAGTTAAATATAATAATAATAATAATATTTTTTTAGGTAGTATTTTGTCTTCGTCGTCGTTATCAACCCATATTCGGCTCACTGCTGAGCTCGAGTCTCCCCTCAGAATGAGAGGGGTTAGGCCAATAGTCCACCACGCTGGCCCAATGCGGGCTGACAGACTTTACACACGCAGAGAATTAAGAAAATTCTCGGGTATGCAGGTTTCCACACGATGTTCTCCTTCAACGTTTGAGACACGTGATTATGAAAAGTAAAGGGATCACGGTTCCACTGGGCTATCACGGTTAACCGTGATTTTGTCGTATATTATGATAAGTAAAGTTTACTTATTTATTAATCTTTAATTATAGAATTCTATAATTCTATAATTTTTCTTCTAGCCTTGGGTTGAATTCTCGATCGGGCCATGAAATACTAGGCTTTGCTTTCTTCCTAGAAAATTTAATTTCAGCGCAGGGTTGGAAAGTTGGTGGTGTTCCCATTATTTTTAAATTATAACATTTACTTGGGCATATTTTTGCTGACCTTGGATCGAATCCTGGATCGAGCTATGAAAGTTAGGGGTAGGATAAAAATCCACACCCCTTTGGTTTCTACACGACATCGTACCGGAACGTAAACTCGCTTGGCGGTACGCCTTTTGCCGGTAGGGTGGTAACTAGTCACGGCCGAAGCCTCCTACCAGCCCGACCTGGAACAATTAAGAAACCTCAATCGGCCCTGCCGGGGACCAGGACCTCTCTTGTAAATCCACCGCGCATACCACAGCGCCACAGAGGCTGTCACAAAGCTATACATATAGGTTAGCTATTATATGTATATAGGCTGTAATCTTTAGGTAATAGAAAACGCAAACAGTCTAATACAAACCTTACATCAACTCGGACCATTTATAAGAATATCTAATATATGGAAATATTGTGCAATAGATGATTTCAAATTGCCTTAATAACAATATTAAGTAAGTAATATAACGCGGAAGCTGACAGTAAACCACATTTTAAAGTTAATACCTACTAATGATAATGGTTAGCCATATTTTATTCATACTTAATTCCCGTGAAGACAAATGTATGTCTATACGTCTTTGACCACATATGTAGTGTATTTTAACTTTACGATTTTATTTCATAACTAGCGGACGCCCGCGACTTCGTCCGCGTGAAAGTCGTTGTAAACTTTCAACTACCCCTATCCTACCACTACCCTACCCCTACCCTACTCATTAAGGCTGCACTTCTTTATTTATTCCCTCCTCCCCCCCCCCCCGCGAGTCGCGTCGAGCGCGGCAACCTTTACACAAAAATAATCCATATAGCATGAATTAGTATTCACGCGCGATGGTTTAGCGTATTTCTTGTATAACTTTGGTGTTTCTTTACCGATTTTTATGATTCTTTTTTTATTGAATAGGTAATAATGTTAACTTTTTAGTTAGGGATGAGTGATGAGTGTTATAAACATAAGAGTAGACAAATATAATTAGAAAGCTCCGAACTGCTAAGCTATCGGGAGTTACACGTGTTATTGTGAGTCAACCATAAAAGATAGACATATATATGCTGTTTTGTTTTTATAGATAAATTTAAGAAGAACATTTCCGTCATACATGATTTCTATGTAACTTTAATCATTAAGGCTGTACACGCGACGGAAGCTTAAAAAATTGAGTAACTTCTCCCGTTTTCTCAACATTTCTCTTCACTGCTCTGCTCCTATTGATTGTAGCGTAATGAAAAGTATACTATAACCTGCCCAGGAGTATGTAAAATAATTGTACCAAGTTTCGTTAAAATCCGTCCAGTAGTTTTTGTTTCTATAAAGAACATACAGACAGACAGACAGACAGACAGACAAAAATTTTACTGATTGCATTTTTGGCATCAGTATCGATCACTAATCACCCCCTGCTAGTTATTTTGGAAATATATTTCATGTACAGAATTGACCTCTCTACAGATTTATTATAAGTATAGACTAGCGGACGCCCGCGATATCATTCGTGTGGATTTTTTTTTCACAATTTCCGCGGGAGCCATAGGCTTTTCCGGGATGAAAAGCCTATGTGTTAATCCAGAATAAAATATATTCTAAGTGGTAGAATCTTTACAAATAGTCAACTGACGTTTCTGAAGTGCTAGTAAACTGAGCTACTTGCATTAAATGAATTATGAATTTTATTCTAAATTTCAGCTAAATCGCTTCAGCCTTCAGCGTTCCCTAGCCAAGTAGCACGTAGATTCTCTTTCTACGATCGCTAACGCTTCGAAAACTAGAAAGATGTATGGGAATGACATTTGCTATCGACAGGTCACGTGATGAAGATCTGTCATACCCATACATTTGTCTAGTTCGAAGCGTTAGCGATCGTAGAAAGAGAATCGACGAGCCACTTGGCTAGGAGGGCAGAAGCCGCAGCGCAAAGGAGGAACAAACATAGGTACATACAAACTTTTACCCCGCCCCGTTGGTCTATTGTCGTACCCACTCCTAATACAGTCTTTCCCGACTAGTTACAGGGAAATGGGAATATTGATCATGTTATAAAAAATATGGTCGTCGTTATCAACCCATATACGGCTCACTGCTGAGCTCGAGTCTCCTCTCAGAATGAGAGGGGTTAGGCCAACAGTCCACCACGCTTGCCCAATGCGTATTGGCAGACCTCACACACGCAGAGAATTAAGAAATACTCTGGTGTGCAGGTTTCCTCACGATGTTTTCCTTCACCGATTGAGACACGTGATATTTAATTTCTTAAAATGCACACAACTGAAAAGTTGGAGGTGCATGCCCCGGACCGGATTCGAACCCATACCCTCCGAAATCGGACGCAGAGGTCATATCCACTGGGCTATCACGGCTAAAAAATATGGTAAATATTCTTAAAAAAAAAATGAGTGAGTAAATAGAAATTCTTAAATCGATCCGATTTACAAATCTACAAAAATAAAAATTGGGCCATAGCGGTCGTAAAAAAAAATAACAGAAATACGAAACCGAAGCGTAATCATCGTAATTGAAACCATTTATTGAACAATGCCGCTACTGTTCTTATATTACCGACGAAACGATACTATAAATATAAAAATATAAACCTATTTCAATATTAGATTAGTTTCAACAGCGATCCGGTTACTACGTCTGTCTGCGACCGCATAATATTATGTTTTACGGGTACCGCAAGACCGTTTGTTTGGACAACTTGGCGTTTAGTGATGTGCTGCAGTCGTAGCGATGAGTTATGTCGATATTTTGTAATATTGGCATAAACTAGGCTAACAAGGCTCTGATTCATCATTGACAACCAATATTTACCTCAACTCTCAGAATGAGAAGGGTTAGGCTAATAGTCCAGCACGCTGGCCCAATGCGAATTGGCAGACTTCACACACCTAGAAAATTAAGATAATTCTCAGCTATGTAGGCCTCTACCGTTTGAAACACGTGATATTTAGTCTCTTAAAATCCACATAAATGAAAAGTTAGAGATGCATGCCCCAGATCGGATTCAGACCTACGAATCGAAGGCAGAAGTCATTTTCACTGTGCTATTTCGGCTCTAATTCATTAAGTGGTAATCTATAGCCTGGAAAAAATTGATGTAGATGAAATCGCAAACTTTACAGCACTTTTAGCGTTATCGCAATGTTAGTTTTTAACAGTTTTTTTCCGCATATATTTTGGATAGTGTGCGTTCCAATATCTCGTTTTTCCTTTCCAATTCTACCACAGAACAGTAAGACACCAAGAACGGTAGCATCCTTACGTAATAGATATCCAGTAAACTCATACATTGCGATTTGCATTCACGTTTCTAATTGCCACAGCAAAAGTTTAAAATGCCCTTCTGGCGTCTGTGTTTCCTGCCACCTATAATTTGAACCTTCAAGACAAGTTCCACCTTAGACCACATATATACTTGTTGTCATGTAAAGTCATGGTCAAGTGGGAGCCTAATTCATTCATAATATAAAAAAGTGTACAGTTACAGTAACACTAATTATACTGTAACTGTACACATTTGACAAAAAATATCGATACTTATTGTGAGCTCATAAAAAACCATCGATACATTCTATCGATAAATTGCCACCACTTTCGATAAATTACAAGAGCCGGTAGATTTGATCGTCGCACGCGCCAATGCGGTAACTCTAGTCGTAATTCAATATTATTGTATTTATTGCCTTACCTACGTATCTACGTATCTACGGGCTAGATCAGGGTGAAAGATAATATCTAGAATACTTTTTATATTATATTATGAAAGTCCATTTTTTTCTTATTTTGACTTAACACCAGAATGGATAGTGTCTCTTCCTACTGCATCTAAGGCTTGGGGTTCAATTCTCGCAACTGGAAATAAAATAAATAAAATAAAAAAATAAAAAATCGTTTATTTCACTTTCTAAATTTACATAAGTTAGTGCGAGTTTGGAACCTTCTTTTAGGAGTAGTAAAACTACTTCTGTATTAGAAGTTATATCAGATTCTAAATGAACATTACAAAATTATTATAATTGAATGTTTCACATGCGTGTGTTGGTGTGTGTGTGTGTGTGTGTGTGTGTGATATGTGTAATGAGCATGGATGGTTTTCAGTGTGATCAGATATAAGTAAATTCGCACTCCATGGATCCACAGTGTGTCAGGTCCATGGTGTGACTGAAAGAATGCCCGGTACTTGAGACTCACGTTCTCTGCGGCACTGATTTTTCAGTACTTTACCAATACAATACAAGGTTTTTTGACCTCGTACTAAAACTTTTTGTGGTGTGATACGAGGTCAATTGACCTCGTACTGTGCAATACGAGGTTTTTTTAAACTCGTACTGTGCAACACGAGGTTTTTTGACCTCGCACTAAAACTTTGTGGTGTGGTACGAGGTAAATTGACCTCGTACCGCGTAAGAGGCTATGAAAATACCAGCGTAGGGTCAGATAGATAAGGGCGCTGATGGTAGTTCAAAAGCGCAAATAAACAGCTCAGTAGAGGTAAAGAAGGAAGTAGGAGTAATATAGGTTAGGTTAGTAAGTTAGGTTATTGACGGCCTCCGTAGCGTAGTGTTATTCGCAGTAGATTTACGGACGGAGGTCCTGGATTCGATCCCCGGCTGGGCCGATTGACGTTTTCTTAATTACTCCAGGTCTGGATGGTGGGAGACTTTGATCGTGGTTAGTTACCACCCTACCGGCAAAGATGTACCACCAAGCGATTTAGCGTTCCGGTACGATGTCGTATAGAATCCGAAATGGGTGTTAGATTGATTGCATCATTACATTACCATCAGGTGAGATTGTGGTCAAGGGTTAACATAAAGAATAATAAAAAAAATTCACCGTGCGGGTATCTGGTCCATCGAGTGACTAAAAGAAAAAATCCGAGCAGTACTTACGAGTTGTTGGGACTCTAAGAAAAAGACGAAAAGAGTAGGGTCAGATAGACAGGGGTACTGGTGGTCCAAAGCGAAAAAAAAAACAGCTCAGGCTAGATAGAAAGGGTCTGACAGTATCCGTTGATGATGCACATGAAAAGGAGATGGTCCAAAATTGTATGGAGCCCAGGTCCAGTCATTGTACCCTGGCGGAAATAAAAGAAGATATTATTTTTAACTATTTTTGATTATACAAATCTACGAATTTACTTTAATTCTTTCGCAATAATATACATTATCCCCTAAGAAATGCAACATTAATAAGGTTATTAATGGCGGATAGATAACGTTTTCAATGCATTAATCGATTTGACGTTTGCTGTGAACTGTCATGTCATAGTTGCTCTATGGGCGCCATCTTGATATAACTCATAAACTTTTTATTTTATTTCTTTATATTTAGTTAAATTTATTCACTTCAATATTTTTTAATAAATTCCTTGAATTTTTAAATTTTAATGATACGGGGTACAAAAGTGGACCTGATGGACCATCTCCCTTTCTTCTCCTTTGGAGCTAAGAGGCGTGCCACGACCAATACTTAGGTACTGGAAATATCGTAAACATTGCTCTCTCTTTCATTGTATTGGGCCGAACGATATATCCGGTTCGCCGTAATTGGTCGAATATGTTTTTTTCTCTTCGTGAAATACCATAGTAGATCTTATTCCTACAGGAAAAAATGAACACGACTTTTAATAGTCGGTGGATTAAAGAGAGATAATCAAGTACAATGGAATCTGCTAAACAAATATCGCTACGTTCCCACCCTATATAAATAAAAATTAAAATCAAAGTTTGCAGTTATTTCACTCGACACTTGAAATACTAATAAAGTGCCCTATCTTCGGCCGATGTCCTGCTACAGAATGTATCAACTATCAGGCGCGCCTTTGTTTGGTTTCCTGTGATAACGTTGTGTTCAATTTACATTTTGTTTGTATTTAATTTTAAATTTAAGGCCACGTGGTCATATTTTAGCTGATAAAATAATCGTAGTTGGAATAAACAATGTAGCTTGCCACTTGGAAACTAAATTAAAAGTCCCTAACTTTTTTGATTGATTTCAAAAAATGTAAGTTCAAATTCACATTCATTTGTTTCGAGTAAGCTTGGTTTACAAGCAATTTTGCAACGTCATGTTTGACTATTTCTAATTCAAATTCTAAATTCATTTATTTATAGAAAGCTTTTCTATATCTTTTCTAATTTACAAGCAGTTTTAAAATGTCAAATTTGACCACTTCTAATTTAAATTCTAAATTAATTTATTTCAAGTAAGTGTAAAACGCTGTCAATTTTAGTTCAGGTTCTAGCCGCGGGACTTCTTTCATGAAAAGGACTCTACTATACGAGTAGGTACCTACATATTATCCTTGTGTTTCTCAAAGCATAATGATAATAATCATTGCAAAGGCAAATATAATTAGCAGCTACCTCCAAATCCTATTTTACTATTTGAAAGTCTGAATCTTACAGCAAAGTCCAAAGTTGCCGGCCTTGCTTAAGTTTAGGAGGTTAAAGCCGTGATAGCCCAGTGAGCATGACCTCTGCCTTCGATTCGGAGGGCGTAGGTTATAATACGTTCCGGCTGAAAAGACTCAAAAGTTGGAGTGCATCCCTCCTACTTTTCAGTTAAGTATGTGAATTTCAAGAAATTAAATATCACATGTCTCAATTGGTGTAAGAAAAGCATTTTTCTGTTTTCTAATTTGCAGAAAATTTTCTTCTAATGTTGTTAGATGTGAAGTCTCCCAAACCTCATTGGCCAGCGTGGTGGACTACTAGCCTAATCCCACTCATTCTGAGAAGAGTCATGCTTAAAGCACCCATGTTTAAAGCAAATAAATAAATTATTATTATTATTATTAACAGTGAGCTAAATATGGTTTGTCAATAATGATGCAACTCATGTTTGACTATTTAACTCAACGTTGTCTGAGGCGCTTGCCCTTAACCAGAATGCAATAAAACGCAATACTATATTCTTATCAGGGAATACTATAAAGTACCTAATACCTATAGTACTACACGCGCGGTTGTAAAATTATCTCTTTGAATATTACATTTCTTTACAATGTCCACGTTTGCGTAAGTGTTATTTATCAGTTTTAATGTGTTGTTATATTTATTATTAATAATAATAGACATTGCAATTAGCCCATTGTATTATCACACTAATATTATAAAGGCGAAAGTTTGTGTGTAAGTGTGCAAGTGTGTAAGTATGTTTGTTCCTCTTTTAAGCTGCGGCTACTGAAGGGATTTGGATGAAATTTGGAATGGAAATAGATTTTACTCTGGATTAACACATACGCTACTTTTCATCCCGGAAAATTACATGGACGAAGTCGCGGGCGTCCGCTAGTTGTGTATATTTTAATATGTTATAACTAAATATTTGATCCTACTAATGTAGATGTACAATCTTCATTCGGTAAAACCTTTTTTCTACTCCCATTTCGTAATCTACTCAACATAAAACCTCAGACCATCACAAAGCTTTTAATTCCTACAGGTAGGTCGTTTGGTAATATGCATTAGTATGGGTAAACAATGCTACATTGATTTTGTTTTTTAATTTTAAATTAAAATAGTTCCATAGCATTGGCTACAAAAATCCAGGCTTCCCTGAACGAGACAAAATCTAGGAGGTCTCGCCGAGACTAAATCTAGGAGGTCTCGCCGAGACTAAATCTAGGAGGTCTCACCGAGACTAAATCTAGAAGGTCTCACCGAGACTAAATCTAGGAGGTCTCGCCGAGACTTAATCTAGGAGGTCTCGCCGAGACTAAATCTAGGAGGTCTCGCCGAGACTAAATCTAGGAGGTCTCGCAGAGACTTAATCTAGGAGGTCTCGCCGAGACTAAATCTAGGAGGTCTCGCCGAGACTAAATCTAGGAGGTCTCGCAGAGACTAAATCTAGGAGGTCTCGCCGAGACTAAATCTAGGAGGTCTCGTCGAGACTAAATCTAGGAGGTCTCGCCGAGACTAAATCGAGGAGGCCACGCCAATACTAAATCTAGGAGGCTATGCCCAACGATAATTATGTACCTATAATTTTTGTTAATTTATTTATTTTATCAAAGTCGTAGAAAAAGTATTATTATGCGAATGCACGTAATTTACCATGGTAACAAGTTACAATTCCTCAAGTAAACGCTAAACAGTCAAACATCTCATAAAATATATCATATGTATTATTAATATATCATAATTATGTATCATTAATATAGTAATACGACCGATAAATAACGATAATGATGATGATCTATATGTGCGAGTAAATTTTGCTGCAAGCAGTTAAAATAATAATGCCGATGAATAATTATAAATTAAATCGCAATTAACTTATTTTGCGAAGTTGTGATTTGTTCGTGTTGTTTTCCTGCTCGTGATTCAAATAATATAATTAACCGTTATATTTCTTTTGTTTGAATTACATTTAATAAATAATTGATTTATATTTATAATTGCATTTATTACTTACTTTGTGCTACATCACCAAAATTCGTTTCTTTAAAGTAGACTTAGTTTTGCACTTTTGAAACGTAAAAGTTTGATTTTAGTGACTATGCCATCGTCTCAAGAAGACAGGTTTTATTTAGAAGAGCTGGATAAAAACTTAGCTCTTAGAGTATCTTTAACTACCATAGATAAGGCAAATCACATCAATCACAGTCAAATACTATCGTACCGTTATAGTCTAAGAACCGTATTATAAATGACCTTCACCCATCTGTTTAATGCAATATCATATTTCATCATTATCAACCAATACTTGGCTCATTGCTGAGCTCGAGTCTCCTCTCAGTATGAGAGAGATCAGAAATGATTCTGAGAGGAGACTCGAGCTCAGCAGTGAGCCGAATATGGGTTGATAATGATGATGGTATATCCCCCTTCTATAAGGAATAAAAGCTTGTAAGCTGGTGGTAATTTGGGAAACAAATAAGATATTTAAAGTACTGTAATTTTCAAGTAATTAAATTGTAATTTTACAACTCTTCAACAATTTTTTACAAATTCAAATATGATCCAATTTTATAGGCTTCAGAAAATATATTACAATTAAGGCGTTATCCCGTTATACCAGTGCATGTCAAGTATATTTGCGATAAAATATTTGCATTACAAACAAACACTTGATTGTGCAATCGAGGGTGGGAACGTGTATTTATTTATAAAATATTCTATTAATGTCAATAAGCGAAGGTATTTTTTTTTATTAAAAAAAAAGTTATATTATAAAACTACTAGTAAATGTTTCTCTCGCCAAAAATATAAAATAAAGCCTATAGCACCAGGCTGAGAGAAAGCGAGAAACAAAAGATAGACGCTATCGACGCTAGAAATGTGGTGCTGGAGAAGAATGCTTGGCATATCCTGGACTCAGTTCCGATCCAACATTTCAATCCTCCAAGAACTGAGCATCAAACAGCGTCTTTCTTCACTAGTCCAATGTCCCATACTGACTTTCTTTGGTCATATTACAAGAAAAGATGACACGTAACGCAAGGAAAGGAGGGCACAAGAGCACGTGGCAGGTCACCAATGCGCTGGACTGACCAAGTAAAAACCGCTCTCCATGGATCGCTCCACGAATGTTCTAGGAGAGCCACACTGCGGGAGGAATGGCGACGGATAGTGAGGCTTGCCACCGCGCCCAAATGACCACGACCACTCTGTCAACAGTGTAACGACGAAGAAGAATAACACCCGGGGGTAGTGTAGCTTTCCAACAGTGAAACAATTTCAAATTTCAAGTATAGTTGTTTCGGAGCCTATTCAATGCAAACCAACAAACAATCAAATCTTTTTAATATTAGTATAGATAAATAACTCGCTGACTGGCATATCAATGCTGAGCCAGAATTATTGGTAAAGTCCTTACTAGCATAAGTTTTAATCAATCTTTTTAAATTTGTTTATACTTGAACACACCCTAACAATTGAACATAATTATATATTTTTTATTTTTTACAAGTTAGCCCTTGATTACAATCTCAACTGATGGTAAGTGATGATGCAATCTAAGATGGAAGCGGGCTAATTTGTTAGGAGAAGGATGAAAATCCACAACCCTATCAGTTTCTACACGACATCGTACCGGAACGCTAAATCGCTAATACGTCTTTAGCCTCAGCCGAAGCCTCCCACCAGGCAAAATAGTTCTTCAAAAAGAATATACAGTTCTTCATGCATTACATACCAAAGATACGACTACAGTTCAGTTTTACGGCTGCTACATTTTTACAGTCATTCCCTATTGCAGCTAAAATATACAAGTGGCCGTATTTGTGTACGTAAAAAGGATTCAGAATGGAATGATCGTCGTATATTGCGCCTCTAAAAACCTGAGTTACGTTCAAGTTAACAGAAATAAACATAATACTGAGCCACCAGGAAACTTAAGAAATGTCTTGCTTCAGGGTAACAGCTACTGTCCTTTTTGATACCGCAATTCATAAGCTTAAGCGATTTTGTACAAACAGTTACTATAGTTGTCTAATTTTAGATGCATGTTTGGTTTTAGGATATATTGATAGCTATAGTGTACAGACAAGCATTTACAACTGATAGGAATATTCTTGATTAACGAATGACATACTATGTTCATATGATGATGATGAATTACATTCATCATCATCTTCTTCTCTTCTTCTTATTATTTCCTTGGCCTTTTCCGCACTTGGCCACTAGTGGTTGGCCGTTGTACGTAGGTCCATTTAGTGCTGGGCCCCATTGGAGTCACTTCAGCCAACCGAGCTCATCATTATCAGCCGATGGACGTCCACTGCTGGACATAGGCCTCTTGCTTGGACCTCCAAGCACAACGGTTGAATTAGATTATGTAAACAAAAATATAAGTCATATTTTAAGTAAAAAAATAATATTTAATCTACTCGATATTTAAGTTAATTGATTAAATTTTAATAAAGTTATAATTGTATAAAATAGGTAGATTCAAATCTAAGTTTTTAAGTAAACTCACGCCCAAAGTAGACCAAAATTATATTCTCAAATCCAATCGCGTTGTTAAAATGTATTGGAAATTGGAAGAAGGAAACGCTTACTTGTTATATCTTGTACCACACCTAAACTATAGTATTACACTACAATATACTATAGCGTGGTAGCTATAATCATATGAACTTTTGCAGAGAGGAGCAGGAGCGAACCTTAACCGGTTTGCATCGCTTAGGTACTACAGCTTCTACAGACACGCCAACTTCATACTTAAGTTTACCTTTAGGTTAGATATAGGTACTTGACTTGTCCTTTATATTATAGTTGGCAATATAGTAGTCAACATAAGTAGGTTTTAAATATTTTACGTTTTCTGATACGCACAATACAGTGGTATCTACGACAATTTGGCAAAAGTATTCCAGTTCCTAATGTATAAAAACTTTCAAGACAAACCCTCAAACAAGCAGTCATTCTTAAAACGGCCATTGATTATTAAACTCGTGTTCAACTCAAGTGTGATGTAAATTTAGAAACCATAATAAAAAACTTAACTGTTTAGACAAATTAGGTATATACCTAATGTTCAACATCACATTCTATATTTGCATAATTTGGTAATGTATCAAATTTAATCGCCTTACGTGATATTTAGGTATAAATCTATTTTTTTTTACAAAATGTTATATGAGTTATTTAAAAGATTGTAGAAACATGTTTAGGTTATTTCTTTTTGAAGTCTTTTGAGACAGCTTTTGGACACTTTTTTTCTATTCAAATTGTAATTGTTTGGTTTTAGAAGAAATTTCTGTTATGTCGCATTAAACTCAAGGACTTAAAATTAAGTTGATGAAGTAGCAAATATTCTGTTGAGATCCAATTCAGCCCGATTTTACACGTGTCCAGTACTGACTAGATTGGTACCCACAAATCGGCACGTCTATAGACGCTTGTAGTTGGAACAAAGTTGCCTCCATAGATTGTTATTGGTCATTTAGTATTCAATGTAAGCAAATTATAGTTTTAAAGATAGCGTGGAAAAGTTATTGTGGGATTGTTATGGGTTTCTGCTTTTGTCAAGGGATATTAGGTCCGGAGGAAGATAACGTCGTAGCTTGGACGTTGGGCTTTAGATAATAATTTTATCTTTACGCTATACCCAGACAATGACTATCTAGGGATGTACAACTTCTGTATTTTTTATATTTATTTTAAAGTATGTTACTTACTATAGGTAGCTTGGCAAACATACGCACGACTTCATACCCGCGCAGGCCTTTCCCCCCGTCGCCCGCATATCATGGGAATGTTATCAACTAACTTGCCAAGCTATAGTGTTTTCTACGTAAGGTCGTTCTACGTAGGTAAGGCAAATCTCGCAAATACCATGGATTTTCTTAAAATAATATATATATATATATATAATAATCAAGGCATAAAAGTGGTATTATCTATCTTTACTTTAACTTTGGTTCAGTAGTTGCGGAGTTATATAGTAACAAACATCCAAACATACATCCATACTTTCGCGTTTATAATATAATATAATAGGATTGTAGGGTGCACTATCCTTCCAATTTTTATGAAAATACGTTCAAAGCTGGAATTATATTTGTCTGACGTGTTGTGTCGTGACGCGTCAGAACAGAGGGGCTAGTGGCAGTTTCATACTGTGACGATCGCGCTTACGTAAACGCGGATTTATAAGGAAATGAAACAGCGCCATCTAGTGGCACTACTACACAGCTGTTTCAATTCCATATAAATTCGCGTTTACGCTATCGCGATAGTAACAGTGTGAAAATATTGAATACTCCCACTAGGCACGCAGAATCAGTATCATACATTTTGTATGCGACTCATTAGAAGCCATCACGACATGTCACAACACATATATGTAAACTTTGCCGTACTAAATGAATGATACCGATTCTGTTCCGATGCGTCACGACACGACACGTCAGACAAATATAAATCTGCCTTAAAGCACGTCATTTCAGTGTCTTTTGACATAAAAGTTACATGAGTGCTTGAAAACGTAATAATCTTGAGCCTACCAACCAGTCTAAATCTCAGAGACTTCTAAAATTATGAAAGGTCTGAAAATCAATTGTAACTTGTGGCCTAAATGATGACGATGACGATGATGATAATGATGATGAAGATGAAGATGATGAATGACGTGTGACTACGTCATAGCTCCATAGTATTCTTATTCCAAAAGCTAGGACGTATGAACCGTCTTTATTACACCTCTTACAGATTCTGTCTTTATCGCAAGGAAACAGAAAATTAGTCTGTAACTTCCAACCAATAGAGTTCAAAATTATTTGATTCAAGAAAGCATGCTTACCTACCATCGTCTCGGTTTTTTATATCTACTTTGTGTTCTAGTTTAAGTAAAATCCAGTTCTTTATTGGTTATATCCTATTTTGCATGCGTCTATGAAATTGTGTTTTATTTTTCATTTTTTAAAAATCTTTTTTTTATTATTTTTCTCCAAACCGTCCAAACAGTTTCTATGCACACAATAGGATACAATTTTTTTATGAAATCTCTGGTATTTTACACTGACTGATGGTTATTACTTTGCTAGGATACTTTGATAAGATACCAAAGTTAAAAATATACTTCGTCCCTAACAACGATGTCGCCATGACAACGAACGATGTCACAACGCTGTTACTTTACAGAATTCTCGTACTGTCAAATTGTGTATCTCGGTGATTCAAAACGTCAGCCGTTGCATATTCGGGTTCCGAACGTACGTAGTACAAAAACGGAACCCATAATATAATTCTTCATTATTTTCATTTTTGGGATTAACAAATTTTTTTTATAAACGATATTTGTAATTTTGTTCAACTTCCAAGATTTGACCCACACACTAATAAGACAAGTTAAACAAAATCCGATGAACAACGCAGGCGCTTCACAATTTTGTAACACCATAGATATAGATTAAGATAGATAAACAAAGACAAAAGCAGCTGACAACATAGAATGAGAGCTTGCGATAGCCAGACACACCTCATTTTAAGGCTGAAATTAAGTCAGCCTCTCCTACCATAGGTAAGTATGGTGGCCATTTATGGAGTTTGGATCATAGTGGCTTTGGTAACAGGTTTCATTGTTTCCAGATCCAATTATGATTTTGAAGATATTATCCAATTATGATTTTTTTATACAGGATATCATGAGTCGCTAGACGAAGATAAGGTCTTCGTGGAAACCCTTTTCATGCATTGAAACAGTGGCCAGAACCTTATCTTCGTGGAAAACTTCTAATAGAGAACCTTAAAGTTAGATCTTTAACGTTGTTTTCCGAAAAGTTGCTGTGAAGTTAAGTGACTGGCAACTGGAATCGAGATCTTCATATTATGCCTAAGAGAAAATAAACAAATACGCTTTATCAACTGACAGTTTAGGTAATGATTTTAAACTTATTTCGTGCTTGTTCATTATGATTATTATTTAAACGGGTACATACCACGATAAAATATCGACATTAAAAATCTCATCGTTTTATCGTGACAGTTTAGGGTCTGGACCCTTGAAACCTGCTTTTTTCCAAAGCTATATCAAACTCCATAATCAGTTACCCTACTTACCTATGGTAGGAGCAATAGGCTGACAAATGGTCTCGGTCCATAACTGCAATCTCACATCTTGTTGTTTTTCCACGAACATAAGTGTTTGGTTGGAGAATTTTATGCTTCTTATTCTGTATGGACAGTTTCCACCATGTTTAATTCGTCATCATCATCATTATCAACCCATATTCGGCTCGCTGCTGGGCTTGAGTCACCTCTCAGAATAAGAGGGGTTAGGACATATAGCCCACCATGCTGGCCCAATGCGGATTGACAGGCTTCACACACGTCAAAAATTAAGAAAATTCTCAGGTATATAGTTTTCCTCATTAAGTTTTCATCACCGTTTGAGACACGTGATGTTTAATTTCTTAAAATGCACATAACTGAAAAGTTAGAGATGCAGACCCCTGACTGAATTTGAACCTACACCCTCCGAAATCGGAGACAGAGGTCATATCCATTTGGCTTTTAGACGGCCTCCGTGGCGCAGTGTTATGTGCGGTGGATTTACAAAACGGAGGTCCTGGGTTCGATCCCCGGCTGGGCAGATTGAGATTTTCTTAATTTGTTCAGGTCTGGCTGGTGGGAGGCTTCGGCCGTGGCTAGTTACCATCCTACCGGCAAAGACGTACCGCCAAGCGATTTAGCGTTCCGGTACGATGCCGTGTAGAAACCGAAAGGGGTGTGGATTTTCATCCTTCTCCTAACAAGTTAGTCCGCTTCAATCTTAGCATCATCACTTACCATCAGGTGAGATTGTAGTCAAGGGCTAACTTGTAAAGAATTAAAAAAAAAAAAGGCTATCGCGGCTCTGCATGTATCATATTCAAGCAAAAATAAATGTATGGCTGACTGAAGTAAGTCAGGCCATGGCAGGCTCTCTAGAACGAGGCACGTGTGACGTGACACTGCTTACCACGCCCTCTCGTCTGTCACAATGGGCCATTAAAGGCCATTGGTTCACTCCACCGGTATTGTTTTATCACTATTATTTGAAGCCATTTGTTTTAAGCGATACGTTCTGAACAATTGACCGAATGTTTATAACGCCTTTCTATAATATTTGTTAGGGTTAGTGCAGATAGGTGGTAGAAAACGCACGGAGTCTTGTTTTTCTCAAGTTTTCTTGTTAAAATAATAACTTTAGTTTATTTAAAGTTAACTAGCGGACGCCCGCAACTTCGCCCGTAATTCAGTTTTACTCAAATTCCGCGGGAACCATGGATTTTTCCTGGATGAAAAGTACTTTATGCGTTAATCCAGAGTAAAATCTATTTCCAATCCAAATCGCTTCAGTAGCCGCAGCGTAAAGCAAGAACAAACATACTTAAGAAATAGAAAGCCGTTCCGCCATCTATTTCTTCTTCTTCTTCTTTCTTCTACTATATCATTTTGTGTAATCATCATAGAGAAATAGATAAATATTATAATGACTGGGTGTTTGGATTCTGTTACACTTCTTTTAATTCGAATTTTGACACATTTATTCAAAGTACATACACTTTTTTCTATCTATATAAAAGTATACTTTAGTATACTATACCATATTCTGAAACCGCGCGTTTTACGCCGCATCTAAACCAATCCTTACCAAATTCAAAATAAAGGAAAAATTAACATGATGAATCAGTATTACAGAATTCCATTTCAGTTACACAAATGAAAAGTTTAGAACCACGCCAAAGTGATTGAACGAACGCTCAAGGCAGTATCAGGAGATATGGTAGCTAATTCTTCAATGACAATATAGATTGCAATCATTTCGCAAAATATCGCGAAGTCTATGGTAAATAAATTGGCAACAAATAGATTATTACGCGTTGGGATCGTACTCGCGTGAAATGTATGACAAATGGTGTTTCCTCGCGTAACCGCTTGGAGCGCTGTACAATTTGTCAAACAACGTGTTTGTTTAATGACTTATCTCGGTATATCAAGGTCAGGTAGGTTAAAGTTAAACTTAATCAGATTTCTTTCCCTTCGCTTTCCCAATCAATCGGCACCACTTAGAACGCTGGTACGTATCTTCGTCAGAATTCTTTCAAATCTCTTTGAACCGAAGTCAGCCAAGTAGTCATAGGTCTAATTCGGTGGCGTCTATTTTACGAAAGTCATGAAGTTAGTCGCGAAGCTGCAGTGGCAATGGGCGGGGCACATAGTTCGAAGAACCGATGGACGTTAAGGTCCCAAGGTGCTGGAATGGCGACCCCAACTAGAATGCGCAGTGTTGGTCTACCCCACACAAGGTGGACTGACGAAATCAAGCGACTCGCAGGGATTTAATGGATGCAGGCGGCTCAGGATCGTGATGTTTCGAAGTCCCTATAAAAGGCTGTTCTGCAGTGGACGTCCATCGGCTAATATGATGATGATGATGAAATTAGTGAATAGAGCAACAGTTGTATAAACTATTCTCTTTCAGATGCTTTTAATTCAACTGAGCTTGCTTAAGTACTTTTAACTTAACTTTAGTACTTTTTGCTTTGAAAGTTTACTTTGAGCAATACAAAAATAAATATTCCGAGCGAATATAGTTGCAGGTTACTGCCTTATTAGGTTGTCGAACTCGTTGTCGTGATGTCCAGGATTTGAAACCCTTGTCAGGCATCTGATTGGCAAAGGCAGAGGTTTGGTTTGTCTCGTCAATATTATTTTTTTTTTTATATTTGAATGCGAATTTTGTTGAAATGAAATGAAAATCATCAGTTTAACTTATAGGTTTAAGGTCATTTGTGTTTATAGAAAATGGGATTTGGCGTTAGCCCACTACGCTGCGCCAATGCGGGTTGGTGACAAACATGTATTTTAATAAATAAGACAATTATAGAACTTTCAGTTAGTCGCCTTTAAAAAGTTGCCTATATACACCAACAAATACATGTGTTTTATTAAGAAACTCAATTATTAAACTTGCTGTTAGTCGTTTTTTTGTTTTAGTTGCACCCATTTTTAAAAATTGCGTATGTTCTGTTCCTATATCAATACAAAAAGCATACAAACTGTCTAATTTTAATTCACTACCAGAAAATTATCTCATTCTGATACCCATAAAACCAGTAATCGGTGAAAAGTAACTGTCTTTCGACACACCGTTCAAACATTATAGTTTTAATTTTAATCCCTCAAACATAAATTATGGGCCAGTCGTTAAATATCAGCTCCGAAGCTGGTTGCATTGACACAAAGCTGTTTCGAGCTTACCACGTTATTGGCACTGTTTATTTTACTAAACACACCTTTGATGATGTGATTATAAGTGTCATTTTCGTTGTAAATAACTGTAAAGTTATGTTTGCCTTTGGTTTGCGCAATGGCACGAGCTGATGTACTAAGTCGTATCATAAGCGTCTGTATTTGTTTGTTATTGAAATACAGTGTTAGCTAGCTATTGATCGCGTCTTTACTCGCGGAAAATTCTAAAAAATATATCATCATTAGGCTATTTTAGAGACCCTAGCTATGGTAGGTTTTAAGTATTCCCTCAATTGTTCAAATATAAAACGTATTTTTTTTTTTATTTACTACGAGATAATCAAAATCATGTCTTCAGTTATCAGACACTTAGGTTCTTGGCAGCTCTTCGCTAGAGACCCATTTAATTTGATTTTTATTAACCTTGTTAAGTGTAGCCACTAAGCTAAGTAACTAGCGACTGTACTTATTTGAATTTCTCATACAATGGGAAGAAAAATACAAATAAAAAATTTACAAGTTAGACCTTGACTATAACCTCACCTGATGTTCTGTGATGGTGATGCAATCTAAGATGGAAGCGGGCTAACTTGTTTGATGAAAATGCACACCCATTTCAGTTTCTACACGACAATGTACCGGAATGCTAAATCGCTTGGCGGTACGTCTTTGCCGATGGGTAGTAACTTGCCACAGCCGAAGGCTTCCGCCAGCCAGACCTGGTCCAATTAACAAAACTTCAAGCGGCCTATCCGGGGATAAATTTCAATCTTATACTGGAATAGAACAATGGTTTTTCATCTTAACATTAAAACAGAGATGGAATGTCATCATCATCATCATTATAAACCCATATTCGGTTCACTGCTGAGCTCGAGTCTCCTCTCAGAATGAGAGGGGTTAGGCCAAATAGTCCACCACGCTGGCCCAATGCGGATTGGCAGACTTCACACACGCAGAGAATTAAGAAATTTCTCTTGTATGCAGGTCCTCACGATGTTTTTCCTTCACCGTTTAAGGCAGGTGATATTTAAATTCTTAAAATGCACACCACTGAAAAGTCGGAGGTGCATGCCCCGGTCTGGATTCGAACCCACACCCTCCGAAATTGGAGGCAGAGGTCATATCCCCTGGACTATCACGGCTCTTATACATAGATGGTTATATATAGATGGAATATAACACAACTAGTTACATTTAGCTTTCATAGTCAAAGAGACATAGTCAAAATCAGGTCACGGTTAGGACGTCGGAACAGGTGTTGCCATTTCGCAAATTATAATCACAACGCGCATGCGTAGGACTTGATTTAGCATGGATTTAGCATTTGTTACTATGATCGTATAATTAGACGATAAATCATGGCAGCGCCTTTTTCGGCTCACTGTGACAGGTGATATAAATTTGTAGACAATAAAATGGTACAAATTATTTCAGTCCAGTTTTGATGATTTACGATTATAGTAATAATATAAACAGATATAGAATATAATCAGGCCACCTGCGAATCGGATTTTGGGCTTAAACACGGCATTGACGATCAATTATTCTCACGTTTCTGCAGCACCCACGATTATAACTGATCGTGTATTGGTCGCTGCGTGCATGACGGCTCGACTTATGACACTTCTTCGCTGCCGTTTGTGCTGCAGAAACGTGAAAATAATTGACCGTCAATGGCTGACTTTACGGTTTTTATGATTTTAGTTTTACTTGCGCTCAGACATTGTTTTGTGACCTTTAACTGGACAAATAGATGGACTAACCTAAAAACAGACACACAATAATGTAGTTTTACAATGGCTGGAACAAATTTGGGACGAGACGGGAAAGGATTTAATTTTTTTTAATACTTACCTTACCTTACCTTATCAGCCGATAGACGTCCACTGCTGGACATAGGCCTCTTGCATGGACCTCCAAGCACAACGATCTCGAGCCGCCAGCATCCAGCGGCTCCCTGCAACCCGCTTGATATCCTCGGTCCACCTAGTGGGGGGTCGATCAACACTGCGCTTAGCACCTTGAGACCCCGACGTCCATTGGCTCTTCGAACTATGTGGCCTGCCCATTGCCACTTCAGCTTCGCGACTCGCTGAGCTATGTCGGTGACTTTGTCTATGTCTAAATATTTTAATACTTACCTACTAATAATCTAACCCAAACAAGGTTTATTATAAATGCAATATTCTATGATCTACCTTCAGTTTTCTGGAGTACATTTCAAGCCTCCAGCCCCGATTCTGCCATAAAATTGTTATTTTTTTTTTTAAATACGTCCACAACTCCTGTATTTTTACGAGTATGCCATTTCCATTTATTTTGGATTTTATTGCCTTTCTATTGAAATCAGCTTAGGATCAAACGGTTGGATGTTTTCAAAGTTTATATCATGGTGATGAGTCGCGAGGCCAACAGGGAGTATGACCGTTTCATGATTTTCCATATGAAAAGTTTTGTTTTTTAATATGACCAATATTCCCATTCCCCTCCAACTAGTCGAGAACGACTGTATTAGTAGTGAGTACGACAATAGACCAACGGGGCGGGGATCGAACCACCACCCCTCGGTGATGAGTCCGGCCGCTCTTACCGTTGAGCTATTGAGGCTCTAAAGTTATATGAGTGTCACAATTACATCAAATATATCCCACAGTTTCACCTACGTAGAAACCGTTCCCGTGGGAGTATGAGGATAAAATATAGCCTATAATATTTGCTAATAATGTAGATTTTCAATGGTGAAAGAATTTTCAAAATCGATTCATTGGTTTACGTGTAACAAACACACAAACTTTCACACTTATAATTTAAATATGGACACTCGTAAAAGTAATGTTTCCAAGCAGCCGATAATAACAGCGTGGCGACACCCACAGTGACAAGTGGGTGGACACGCAGGTTACAGGTTCGGTGCTCGGCTGGTGCATAAATTACGTGTTATTACCTGTCGCTGAATATTCAATGTTGTTGTTTACATTCGCAATCATTAGCTACTTTTGCAATGTCGCAGAATCATACGAGTGTTTACGGTGTAATATTATTTAAATCCGGTTTTTCTGTACGGAGTTAAGAAATTTTTTTTTAATTCTTTACAAGTTAGCCCTGATAATCTCAAGGTAAGTGAAGATGCAACCTAAGATGAAAATGGGCTACTTGTTAGGAGGAGGACGAAAATCCACTCTCCTTTCGGTTTCTACACGACATCGTACCGACACGTTAAATCGCTTGGCGGTACTTCTTTGTCGGTAGGGTGGTAACTAGCCACGGCCAAAGCCTTCCACCAACCAGACCTGGAAATATGTCTAAGTTAGTGAATTGGAGTATATTGGTCCATTCAAACAAACAAACAAATACACCAGTTATATTTTACCGAAAGGGGTGTGGATTTTCACCCTCCTCCTTACAAGTTAGCCCGCTTCCATCTAAGACTACATCATCACTTACCATCAGGTGAGATTGTAGTCAAGGGCTAACTTGTAAACAATAAAAATAAAATCTATACTAATATTATAAAGCTGAAGAGTTTGTTTGCTTGAACGCGCTAATCTCAGGAACTACTGGACCGATTTGAAAAATTCTTTTAGTGTTAGATAACTTATTTAACGAGGAAGGCTATATGCTATTCATTATCCCCGTATTCCTCCGGAAACGGGAACCACGCGGGAGAATCCGTGCGGCGTCAGCTAGTATTGTATAAGCATACAGCTACAATTCATTTGTAGTACACTCGAAATATATCAAACAACATAATGCCCACAAATTGAACATAAACACAGAAGTTAAGTTAAACATAATACTTCCTTCTTGCGTAAAAATAATACTGAGGATTGCAGAAAATTATCCGCAAGCGGTTCGTACTTGACCCAAATTCGAGATTGCACGCAAAAAATGTAGACCAAGTGTGTGATTGATGTATGTTTCTTATTCCTAGGGCATAGGGTTTAAATTGCAATGGAAAATTTCCCGCAGTCTTATCCGTAGCCTTCGTAGGGTAGCCATGTCACCGAGGAAAATTCATGGAGTAAACAACACATTTTGGACTGTCAGAAAATTGTACTTTAAAATTGCCAAAGTGACAGTTTTGGTTATTTGTTCTGATAAAATTTCAGCCTTCACTCAATTTTCATCGACTAAAAGCTACGTTATTAACGAGTACATTAGGCTGTATTTTATCCAACGGGACAGTCCATTACAAAGGTTTGCCAAGTACTGACCAACCCGCATGCCCAGCGTGGTCAGTCCTTGGCAAAGCTAGATTTCTTGCGCCGGTGTCGCTGCTGTCTGAGACATTTAATAATAATGTAGCCGGTGGGAATAGATATACCACCACAAGCTGACGCCGTGCGGTTTCACCTTCGTGGTTCCCGTTCCCAAAGGAATATGGGGATAATATATAGCCTTCCTCGATAAATGGGCTATTTAACACTAAAAGAATTTTTCAAATCGGACGAGTAGTTCCTGAGATTAGCGCGTTCAATCAAACAAACAAACAAACAAGCTCTTCAGCTTTATAATATTAGTATAGATTCGTCTTTCGCCATAGCCTCGTCGGTTCATCTGCAGGGTGCACCAGGAGCAGGTGAGATTGGTAGTTGGGGAGACTGAGTTCTACTAGCCTCTCCCTTACACGAGGTGAACTGACGACTTCAAGCCTGCTTTTTTTTAAGAATCCATTGTACCCAAATATTGTTTTGGAAGTTTCTATGATACGAATAGACACATATACACACACACGGTAAACTTATAACACTTCTTTTGTTTGAGTTGTTAAAAATAGGACTTTTTGATAAACCCTATAGTTTTGGACACCCTATTGCAATTAGTCTGGTTTTACCCGTTTTCAGTGGAATCGTCTTTGTCGTTACTTCCTATATGGAAACTGCGGGGCAATTATTGCCCCAGGTCTGGGTCTCAGTGGGCCTTGGATAAGTTTCGGTTGTTGAGGGTTAACGAGCAAGCGAAAATATACCCTATGAGAAATATATAAGGATTAAATTTGCTTTTAAATAGCCTTAGGTTTGATATAAGGTTTACGCAAAACCTGTTTGTTTTGATCGGAAAATAAACTTATCGAATGTTTACTGACAACTAATTCTGTGTGAGTTTTATTTGTATGTGGGAAGGCATTTAAAGACCTTTAACCTTAGATTATATTATATCCCTTTAACTTTTAAAACATATATCTAAACACTAGTTGACGCGCAGTTTCACCCACGTGATTTCCGTTCCCGTAAGAATACGGGGAATATAAATAGTCTATAGCCTTTCTCAATAAATGGGCTATCTAACACTGAAAGATTTTTTTTAATCAGCCCAGTGGTTCATGAGATTAGCCTCTCTATAAGAATCACTATCAGATGTTAATGATAATACTGCTATTTAATAATCACTATCAGATGTCAATGATAAAACTGCTATTTAGTATTTCACAAAAGACAATGATGCGTTGACAAGCACTAAGCTACAAAGCTTAGAGCATCGCCGAAAGGTTATTTGTGTTTCGGTACGTAGTAGGTTGTCAATGTCATATTTATTTTATGTGAGAATTTTTGTTTATTTTGTAAGAAATCTTTAGTCCTCAATAGCATGAGAGTAAAAAAAGCTATACGTTACTACCCAGCGTTGGCACTTTTCCAACGCCCAAAATTGAAAATGCAACACTGCTCGTTAAAAAACGTCGTGTTTCGTCGCTGTCGTGTGAACATATACTGGGGAATGCATTTGTTGTATTTGAACGCTTTTTTAACGTCCGTTAAAAAACTCTCGTGCGAATGAGGGCTAACCCTTCATTTGGGCCCCCCAAAATTTAGATACAGGCCTCCTCCAAGACACACTACGCCACTGCATCAGGGTTGATTGCTTGCTTATATTATTAAAAAGAAACAGAAAGAGAAGGTAATAAATTATTACCTTAGCTTATTAGTATACAAAAAAGGTGTGAACAGGTACCAAGTATTAACAGTTAAACAAGCGATTACAACGTCACGATTTGTAACGGTGCGTATTGCTATTCAATGCTCCTGCCTAGATCGCAGCCCTACAACACGGCCTAGACGTGTCTAGGTTATGCATTACAGGAGTTGATTAAGTCACGAACTGTGGGAATTAACTGTCCCATATTAGTCCCATAATAATGCACGATACACCTGCTTTGTTATGGTGATTTATTCCGGACTAGATTACTAATTTATTTTTGTATAGGCACACATTTCAATGCTCCCTTCTTCTTAGACCTACATTACACATATTATACTTACATAAGTATATATTATAGAAAAATAGAATAAATACTTAAAATCAAAAATTGTACTTCTACAGTGTGAACTTATTAATATACTAGCGGACGCCCGCGACTTCGTCCGCGTAGATTTCAGTTTTTCTCAAATCCTGCGGGCTATGATTTTACCGGGAAAGTAGCCTATGTGTTAATGCAGAGTAAAATCTATTTCCATTCCAAATTTCAGCCAAATCAGTAGTAGCGGCGGGCGTTAAAGAATAACTAACATTCGTACAAACTTTCGCTTTTATAATATTAGTAAGATAAGACACAGAAAACATATGGATAAGATAAGACAAGCAGACGCCCTGCAGTTTCAGTTAAAGGAAGATAAATATAGCCTATGAAGTTGTACATTTCTATTGGTAAAAGAATTTTCAATTAAAATCAAAAGTTTAAATCAATTTAGTTAAAGAATTTAAATCAGATTTAAAAATGCATCCTCACAAACGTCAGGTTTATTTACCTCTTTGTAATGATAGTATCGATAAAAAAATGATTTCAATTACAATGGTGTTGTTTTATTAAACATGATTTAATATTTCGCCCAAAAATGGCATGAAATAAAAAAAAATCGCAATATTTTTTAATTAATTTAACTAATATACAAAAATTGAGAAACTTGCAACTGACGATTTCCATATAGGCAACCTATTGACATCTATAATTTTACGCATTACCTTAGATATATTGACAAGCAATATAAATAAGCCCCGCACCCAACACTAGAACATTATGACCACGTGTTCCAAAGAACAATAACACAAAATGCAGTATGAGTTTAAAAACGATAATAATTGCAGTCATTACCCGGTGTGCCATAAGTGGTACCATCATTACGTGGATTGGTAAATAATTGTGCATGTACGATCGAGTACTGAGTCACGAGACTTAGAGACACATTATAATAATAAGTTAATGATATATTGAATTAGCATCTGATAGGTGATTTGGATACGGATAGTTTTGTACAGAAGCAAGAATTCACAAAAGTTTTAATGTTTTTTCCATAATGCCAATTGTGATTTTTTTTTCTGATTAAAAAAGTTTCATAAAAAAGTTGAACGGACTTCAAAATCAAAAAAATAACACTAAACTAAAAAGCTTTAATTAATACGTCACTGGCTTGGCACCGCCTTCAAAATGATCAGAATGTAGCACGTACGATGTTGTTTTTAACTTTATAGTTTATTTTCTAATTTTTAATTCCGTTCAATTTTTTATAAAAAGTTTTAAGTTAAAAGACTTAAGTTCCCGAATTTTTATGTTGTGTTCTTAAAGGTTTTTTATTAAAAGTATGTAAGTTAATTGAATTAATAATGTAAGTATACATTTTAGGCTATTAATCCTGATGTAGATAAAGTATACAGTTAGAAAACAAGCTAAGATTTTAAAAAAAACGCTCGTATATATCTACACTAATATTATAAAAATGTAAGATTTCATTAATAGTTTGTTTGTTACAAATGGGTTTCGGAATTACTTAACCGATGTTAAAAAATCTTTCACGAATGGAAAGCTACATTATTAGGCTATATTTCATCCCCGAGGATACTTTATTTAGGTATCATCTAGGCTATATTTTGTGCCCTAGGTTCAATATTCCATGTAAAGTTAACGGGCTAGGATTGAACCTTTGTTTTCTCGGTTTTAGTCTAACCTCTTTTAAGTAATGTATTTACACGTAGCTGGTTTTAAACTAACCGATATTTAGGCTACATCGACTTTACTGATGGGACTTCTTTTGTTCTTTCTCCGTTATTATCGGCGGTGATCCATGGACGCCCGTGACTTATAAGCACGCTTCACAAAACTCTCTTTTCTCTATTTTTTCTCTTTTTGGAAACCCATTGTCCGTTACTTGTTTAAAAAATCGAGAAGCCATGATTAGATAATGACGCCTTTGTCATTAGACATCGGAGGCAAAAAGTGTTAGATGCGGGCGATAGGGTTGACAATCATTTTAAATTATAAAATAATCATGCCACTTACAGAATATAAAAATTGCTAAAGCTAAAGCTTTTATCCTGTGATCCTGCTAATCTTGTAATAATCGCAAAAGTTTGTATCATAACGATGTACAATGTATATTTTTTACTCTTTCATGCAAATACCACTGAATAGATTTGACTGATATTCGGAATGGTTTACTCTGGATTAACATAATATATTAACAAGGGTAATTTTGTCCTCCTGCATACAATAAAAAATGCGAATATGAGTTTATTCGTTAAGTAGTTAAAAATCCACTAAACTTCAGTTAAGTTTTATCAGTGGTTTACAACAGATTTTTAAAATTCTTTACCTAAAATCTACATCATCAGCGAGTAACACTTGCTATATTTTATCTCCGTACTCTTACACAAAAACCACTGATAAAACTTAACTGAAGTTTGGCATGTCCTACGCCGAATTTATATACAGGCTAACTTTTGTCTTGGAAAAATCTATGGATCGGATTTGTAAAAAACTGAATTTTATGTGAATCGCGATCATCCTAGCATACAATTAAAAATTGCGAATATAAGTTTGTTTAATAAGTAATTAAGAATCCATTCATTGGCTTACAACCTATTTTTAAAATTCTTCCCCAATGAAAAGTTAGCGAGTAACACTTGCTATATTTCATCTCCGTACCACCACGGTAACGTGCACTACGCGGGTGAAACCAGACAGCGCAGTGTAAGTACTCATATAATCAAATTAAACGATAACCAAACCGGTAGTGGCAGCCCTTATTACCAGCTACCGTACGGTTGTAAAGCAAGTCACGATTGAAGATATGGCTGATAGTGAGCGTAGTCTAAATTATTACTGTGCGTAGCCCCCGGCATGCCTCCGAGTCGAGTCGGATTTGATTTTAAATCGGATTCGATTATAAATTATTCCGTTTGGCCGAACCACTGGATGTATCGTTCACTTTGTCAAAACTATACTGTTTTACTGTCGGAATGTCATTCAGGTCGTCATTTTAAAGTTTATTTGTTTTTTATTTATTACAAACTGCTTAATATTTGCTTAAATGGAAGATTATTTAATAAAACTGCACTGAGTTCGGCACTATAAAGGTGTAAGTTTAAGCAAAAGAAACGTGAATAAGTAGTTTTAAATTAATCTTACAATTAATTGGGTCAAAGACCCAAACAATGGGGATGATGATTGTTTTGTAAATTGTATATAAATTAAGAGTATGCTGCAATTTTGTGAAAGTAACAAGGTTGGTATATGCGATCATTACTTTCGGAGCTACAGGGATTTAAAGGGTCATGTATCCCTGAAAAACGCCCCATACAAAATGGTACCATTTAATGATGTCGTAGGTACATAATTATCGTTTTTGAAATTTTTGTAATCTTATTTATTTTGCAAATATCCAGACAATCTTTGCTTTTTATGTATAAATTAGTTAACATTGATCTTATTTACCCGAATGTATCATAAAAATCAATATATTCAAACCTAGTCATCATCCCCATTATGTATACCTACCTTTAATAATATATCGACCCGTTTTGCGAGGTATTTATGTGACCATACGATTAGAACAATAACAAATAGTTACTTAATAAAAGATTTTCATGAATGTTCAAATTCTCAGCTGGAAATAACAATGCACGTGTCATGCGTACAGACAGACTGGTATAAAACAAATTCTATTTCAATACTCCAGTTATACGTATCGCGTTACAGATAACATCAGCGGAGAACAAACCTGGGGTTTCTTCCCCGGTTAATTAGGGACAAATTGAACGTTTACAGCCAACTCTGTTAGAGGCATGGTGCAAGTCATTTACTTTCCGATATATTCAGTTTAAACAAATATGTTTTTTTAACATTAATTAAAAATGAAAAATCTTGTTTATTCGTAATGAAATAATGTCAAAATTCAAGTTATCAAAATAGCAACAACTAACATACAAATACAAACCTACTTTAATATCATCCACTATTCCGCCATAAGGAGACATTTTAGTATCCAAGATTGCAGCATCATCTTACACTAATGGTAGAATATTTTTTCGATTTTTGCAAAAGTTGTAGGTAGTTTTACTTTTTTTAGTTTTACTACACATATTTTTTTACTACAAAACTATTTTTATTATTTGTGTCTGCGTGTCTGTTTGTTTAATATGTCTGTCTTTGTTTAATAAAAAAATATGTATATTTGAATTATTGAAAAAAAACAATTAATTCAATTAGGCAAATAAAAAACTTTTTTATCGCAGCTATAATATAATATATTCGCAAATATAATGTAATATTATGTAGAACCTGTGATGACCTGTAGTTCGATAATCCACCTAAAAACAAACATTGATGGGTTCTCATATGTTTTGCCCGCACCGCTCGCTCCAGTAACTTGCACCACACCAATGTTGCTGTTAAAACAGACGGCCTCTTTGATACAACCCCTGGAACTTGACACCGCAGCGCCCGGACTTGTGAAGTGAAATGATAACAGAGTTATGCATGCGCGCTCTTCATGTTAACGGTAGTGGCTACTTATGAATACTGTAATAGTGAGTAAAATTGAAATTAAAAAAAAATACATAAAAGGCCAGGCACAGGATCAGGCCCTACTTTTTAAGGGGATCTTGAGCCCAAAACCACCACGAAACTTCTATGCGAGATAGCAGAATTAGGATGATATTTCTTTTCAGTTTGTAACTATTGCCGATACCGCGCTTCGAGACACATGAGTATAACCTGAGGACCTAATTGAAAGTTTTAACAGAGAATTTCTTGGTAGAAGGAAAATCAATATTTCATGGCATACTCTACCCTAGGATCTCGTGATTCTAAACTACATAGGCTAACTACCAGAGAGGCGGTATAAGCGATGGTATTCCATTTAAATCAGGTGTACCATCTGCATGTTCCGTCATATAGCTATGAAAAAACCTTTAAAGGTGACCCCACACGAAGCGTCTGCCATACAGCCCAGTTATCCAAGCTGCAATTGTTTATATTTTACGCATTTTTCTCGTACACCAAACCCCAAGTTAAGGGTGCGTTTACTCACCCCAGCACGAGCGACGAGTTTAAGGCGTAGGCCACACTGATGCGTGTATTATTGCGTTCAGATTTGCGTTTAAGGATAAGATACTTGTTTTTTTTTATTCGGGATGCTATGATTTAGGATTTCTCCAAACGACTTACTCGACAAATAATTATTAATATAGGTTTTTAATTAATACTAATTAAAAACCTGTCTATATAAAATATAATAACTGAAAAGAAAAAAACAAGCTCAGTCCAAAATTATAGAAAGCAATTACAAAACAGTCTGGACCTAAATAAAATACTTGTTATATTAATATGGATCAGTTAAAAGAGCCGATGGAAGTTTGAGTCCTAAATCCCATTATAAATAATGATACTGGAATGACGATCTGGCACTTAAAAGCGAATTGTCGGACTTCTTACTACTAGTTAAATCGAGGAGGGCGCTAGATGCATTAGCCTCAAGATCATGGTTTTTGAAAATTGCATTACAGACCCAAGTCCAGCTGTAGACGTCCATCGCGTGATAATAATAAGGCTGATAATAATTGATAAAATCTATATTAAAACGGACAAGTACCAAGATAACCCTAAGATATTGATATGACTTACAAGTAAATATGAAACACATAAGATTAAAAGTTGCCTTCAAGGTTGCGTTCATTTTTGCGTCGCGCTAGTGTGCGCGAGGCTTAAAACGTAATATTTATTTACATTGAGTAATAATGCACGTTTTGGAGGCACGTGTTCGAGTGTCATAAAAATGTTGGAATTTCGTTCACATCTGGTACGGTGGGCGCTAAGCTTTATTTAGCTTATATTTATTATGGTAGCGTAAATAAATAAACTTTAGCATATATTATGTTTATTTTATACGTAAAGATTTTCGAGTTATTTATAACATCTTATTAATATACTAGCTGATACCACGTGGTTTCACCCATGTGGTTCCCGTAGGAATACGGGGATAATATATAGCCTATAGCATTCCTCGATAAATGGGCTATCTAACACTGAAAGAATTTTTCAAATCGGACCAGTAGTTCCTGAAGTTCCTGAGATTAGCGCGTTCAAGCAAACAAACAAACAAACTCTTCAGCTTTATAATATTAAGTATAGATTATATTTTAAAAGATACTACGTGCTATATAGTAAGCTATATAAAGCGCAAAGCTATGTACGGATATCTTTTAATGGAGCACAAACCCTTCACGCTTTAAGCACCATAGTTCATCATCATCATCACCCTATTTGAATGGCCCACTATAGGAATACCCTCGCTATAGGAATTGAGATTTGGAGCATTAACCCACCACGCAGCTGCTAATTGGCAGGCTAATAGAGAGACCAGTCGGTGTATTGACTTTTTTCCGAGAAACGGAAGTTCCACTAATGTTCCCAATTCCCACGGCTTTCATGGAAGAAGGAATAGCTCAAATTTTAAAGCTACCCAGGCCTCGAACCCGGGACCTTATAATACAAAGCCTAATACTAACCACTAGACCAAAGAGGCAGTTAGTTAAGTTAGCGTTTAACTTAACTTACTGCGTTAATTTAGTTAGCGTTTGACTTATAAAAACTTCATAACAAATCTACGTAGATTTTGTAAATAGATATAGTTTATAGATACAGTAGGTAGGTAGTTACTACTAGTAGAGGTAGGTATATAGTAGGTAGTAACTTCGAATGCAATTTACGTCACAGTTGCCAAGGTTATAGTGCATTATAAGGCGATTAGCGGACAATGCGCTTATCAATGCTTTTCAAAGTTTTTATTTGTTTATAAAAAAACTTGACCGAAACCTTTTCTTTTAATAATAAAAAAAATATTAGCAACTAGCAATGGCCCAAATTATCCCACGCGTGGTTCTCTTACAAACCAAATGTATAAATACAAAAGCCCGCCTATTTCCAGCACTTCCAACAATTATTATTGTATAACAATAATGCATTTTAAAATACGGCAAACTTGGCTACGTCATAATTATAAAGATGCGTTTAGGGGACACATTTTAAGATCTATTTACAAGAAAAATATTATTAAAATATTTACTCCCAAAATATTCATTTTAGAACACATGTTCCTTAGACATTTTAATTCATTTTCCTATAAGAATAAATAACTAGAGTTATGGTGAATACTCCCGAGCATCCTGTATAATACGTAAGTATATGCGCTCATAAACCTTAGACATGAAATCCTTAAGATAATGTGTTATTCAATAAATAACATACTTTGGGAACCGTAATAATTGAATAACATAACTTTGAGAGCCGCTATCATCGCGTTGTTATTCAATCTGTCACGACTCAACAAAGAGTTCAGTGTATAGTTGACTGACTAACTATGTTATATAAAGAGTTTATAGATTGCATACTGACAATAACAAATAGAGGAAACTTTAATTTTTTATACGTTATTATATAACTTATAAAAAAATATAATCATAATCTTAATTTTAAATACTTCACTGCAGGGTTAGGGCTTAGGATAAAGGATCAATATTTATCAAATCAAATCATTATTTATTTGCCAGATTGTGGTTCATGTAGCTCCGAAAGTAATGATCGCTGATATCCTGTTTCTTTTAGAAAATCGCTTTATTATTAGCCATACTCCTAATTGTATACAATTTAAAAAAAAGTCATCATTCCTTAATCCTCGGAAAATATCACAAAATTAATAGTAGACTAGGTTTCCTTAAATGTTATTGATCGATTACTTCTTCACATTTGTTTTTTCTTCATCTTTTTGTTTGTTTGTCATTTTTCTTTTTGTTTAAATTAAGTTAATATATTGTGTTATGTACCCACTATAAGCATGTTGTGTTTGCTTCAAGTAGGCACAATTACATGAGAATAAATAGAAGCTATTTTTAATATAATTGTTAGGTTAAGTCATTGTGCCAGTTTAGAAAAGCAATTAAAAAAATATATTAAGTTTGAGGAAGTCAATAAAATATGTACCTATTAAATGATGGCTGATAAAGGCTGGCCAAAACTACAAAGCCTCCACTAAGGACTACTTTCTATACTGATATTCTCGCAATACGCAAGTGGAACCACGATACATAGCAAAATAATCCTTTCAAACTTCAGATGTTGTAGGTATTTAGCTACATTGTGTTAGCCCTTGACATGTCTGCCTCGCCGCGAACTATAATTGACGGAACACCTGCGTCCGAGTTCGGTAATGAAGTCACAGCCTAGGCACCTAGGCTTAGACTATTTGCGGACCTAATGCGCCTATTGTTATGTTTTCCTGGTCGTTTTGTAATACCGCCCTAGGATACGTTACTTTGTAGTAGGTACCTACCACAGAAAACATAATAGTAGGTATATAGTAAGCCTATAACCGGCTTTGAGCCAAAAACCGGCTAAGTAACCTACGATTTGCACAGGATTCGTTGGAAGATATTCATCATTATTACCGTATTTTAAAGGACCATTATATGACCAGACTTCCCTCCTTATGAAAGAGAGCTTAAAGTGTTTACGACCTTGTAGTTACTTCAATGTTTACCTACAGAAGTTGGTAAATTTATCTTACCTACAGTTTAGCCTTTATAGGTACTGGGTAAGGGTATTGTAGTTTTCTAAGTCAGCCAGTAGCTGGACGCACTTAAAGTCACAAAAACGTGGATGCTCTGCGACGCGTCAATCGGAAGCGCGACCTTTTACAGACTTTCAAAAATAACCTATTTGCATATTTAGGGCACTTGCTAAAGCCCTACAAAAGGTATATGTCCTGCAGTAGTCGTCCTTCTACAGCTTATCTCTATGGGAAAAGTTGCTGGCAGAAGAGGCGTTACTTGATGACAGACAGAAAAATGTCGTGGTTGTGGAAAAGAGAGTGGATTGGATTCGCGAGTGTCGCAGAATTATTTATAGACTAGCGAAAAATAAAAAGTTTACGAAGCTCGAAAGATTTTCGCTGGTCGCAGATGCACTCGAAGAAGAAGTTATCCAAGCAAACTTTGATTGGAAAAACTTTTTCACTACGGGCGCTTTGTGGTCCTTCCTTGACCTTGACACCATACTCACGTAGAGATTTTTATACGGGAAATTTCAAATTTATACGAGTACAATGAAGACACAAGCATTTTTTTTTACTTTAGAGAAATTATCTTTGAATGTAGAAGTTTCATAAAAGTCCAAAATTATGGTCAAATTTCGATCACTAGGCAACAACCATAGTTTGTATACCTTGTCATTGTTTAAAGATAAATCAGACAAATTGATTTCTACTTCCAGCTATTGTTCTGAATATTAATTGAACTGTCTTGAACTAAATTTATGCGCTCCGATTCAGGCGTAAGTATTGGGACAATATCCTTAATTGTACCTACTCCTGAAAAGGCGTTCGTAATTTTGGTTGTAATTATAATTTAATAGGCATTGTCGCAAAGTTCTTGAAAACTATGTGTGAATGGGCTGTTAATCATTATTGCGAACTTATCTGAAAATCTTTATCATACTAATTTAAATAAAAAAAAATCTACATTGTACCTAATTATATTCGTTTATGTTTTAAGTAAGTACATGATTTAGATGTCCGAATTTGGGCCCACTTTTCCAAATGATACAAAAATTAAAAATTTACTAAAAATCTTGTTTAATTTATTAGATTACTCTATTAGAATCTTAGCCGAAATAATATTCGCTTACAGGGAAAATAATAATAAACAGAGCGTAGTGATTTATGTATCCTTTTTGATGCGCATTTATCTGATTCATAGTTGTCTTTGTCAACGCGGGCTGTCAATGTCAAATTCAATCAATGAATGAGATGACATTGTCAAATATTATGTCAAGTTAGAAAATTATTAATTAATGTTTTTTATTTTCTTTCTAAGGATTTGTAGGTAAAGTTGACATAAAAATGTGTCAAGTTAGTGTCTAATCCTTATTAATTTTATGACAAAGGGATACGAATTATTGCCCTCTGTAACAAATAATTTAACTGATTAGGCAAATATTGATTTCTTTGAAAATTGGCCTCATAAGTTCTCCATAATTGTCTTAATTATGCCAAATTTTCAGCTTTGTACCATTCGTTTAATTTAGGCCTGAGTTAGCATAGATTGGGTTTCTCATTTCATTTATTTTGTTCTATTGTATTTTAAGTTGACATTTGCGCACTAACCGCCTGGTAAACTTTAAACTCCAGATGAATGACGGTTACCTGGAAGAAATCACTTGTAGAGATAAGGCCGCTGTTACACCTTACTTGTTGCTTGTTTTTCCACTTAATTTGTTTTTATATAAAATTTGTTTTTTGGTGAATTAAAGTGTTTTTATTATTATTATTATTAATGGCGAAAGTTTGTTTGTGATAAGTGTATATCTATAAATTTTAATTCCCTTGAGAGTGTCGAAACATACGTTTTTTGCGGCATAAACAATCGTATCATTTTTACGTTAACTTAGAAGTTTTCTTTCCACAGCTTTATAGGACTTAGTAAAAGAGTATTTATTCCCGAAATAAATGGTCTAGGCAGAGAGATGGAAAACAAAGTGTTAAAGGATTATAAGGGAATTTTCCTTTTTTAGGTAAAGAACGCTAAAAAAGCAATCTAAGATAATTATGTAATAATCGTATCATATTAAGCTTATTATACCTGTATGTTAACTGTCATAAAGTCATATTTATACACAAAGTTAATACCGTTCGAGGTCGATGCAATTAAAATAATTATCTCAACAATTACACGGGAGCATTGGCGTAAATACCTACTTACGTATCGTACGCATTTGTGTTATGTCATTTTAAATACTGTACCTAGTATAAGTACCTAACAGGTTCCTACGTTATGATTATTATTGCAATGATTGCACCAGGGTATTTATTCTATAACCTGGCTACTGTCATCCCATACCATTGCACTGTATCTTCAGATACAATGTTTTGTGGTAAAAATTAATTTAATGACCGAGCTAGGAAAAGCTGGTCATAAAGGGACTAGGAGCTTTTGATTTACTTGTGTACAAAAATTTTGCATAATAGTCCAATAGACACTTGAAAATTAGACATAGGTACATCATGTATTGTTAATTTATTGTCGAATTTGACTGTCGTACATAGACCCCGGCAAGTAAGTTGAACCAAAATGGCGGTCATCTGCGCAGATACAATAATATAAAAAAATTTAAAAAACGAATGCTCCGTGATTGCCCAATGATGATGACAGTTTTTTAAACTGTATATATATAAATTAGAAGTATGCTAATAGTAAAGCAATTTAGAAAAAGTTGATACTTTTTATCTGAGATCAATACTTTCGGAGCTACAGAGATTTAAAGGGTCAGATTTGCGGCACTGCCGCGGGTCCCTGAAAAACGCCCCATACAAAATGGTACGATTTAATTACGTCGTAGGTCATAATTATCGTTACATTTATATGGGCGTTCAAACAAAATTACTAATGTCTTTGTGCGTTTATGTTTATAGTTTAAATATTAAAAAATGTCACATTTAATGTAAGGAAGCTAAAACTGTATGAATTGTCATCTATCTATCTAATTACAATAAAAGTAAAAAAAATTGTAATCTTATGTATTTTGCAAATATCCAGACAATCTTTGCTTTTTATGTATAAATTAGTTAACAATGATCTTATTTACCCGAATGTGTCATAAAAATCAATATATTCAAACCTAATCATCATCCGCATTGAAAATTTCGCGTTTGTAATGTCGTCTAGGTGTTGCTATGACTACTCGTCCGTAAGTCGCTGACATCGGAAAATGTGTTGCTACGCATAGTTCAATTTACATGCCGCGTACTATAGCTAGCTATGCTTTGCTGCAGTTAACATTGGTCTATTTCAGTGAGCATGGGAAAACTCTCTGCACTCAAACATAGGAGCACTTCTAATTCTAATTGTAGAAAATAAAGTCTTCACTACTTAATGCATAATGACGGCTCTCCAATCTTATTAATAGAATATAACAACATTATTTTGTTAAACCATCTTTATCGTGCAAAAGGATAATAAAACCTATTCCCTTGAATATAAGGTAAGTTATCGGTTGATTGGTTTTGTGAATAATGATTGAACTTGAGTTATTGATTGTACATTAATTTTGGAGGTGTAATTATGAGTAAGCCGATTTATTTTTGTACGGTGGGAAAATTTTCTTTGGGTAAAGGAACCAGGTCATAGCTTGTAACCGAATTCCGAGAAGGATTTTTGATTCCAATTCCTAATAATATGTTTTTTTTTTAATTTTAAATCAAACTAAAGCATTGTATAGCTATATGTTGGTTAGATCATTTGCTTGTAAAAAAAAATAGAGGATATATACTATAATACGGTGCCCTTACTTATAGAAAGCTGCATTATCAGCGAGTAACACGCTATATTTTATTTCTATATTCCCTTGAAAACGGAACGGGTATAACCGTGGGTATCCGCTATAGTTACACGATAAAAGAGAAATTTAAAACCTGCTAACTAAATAACAATTCCAAATATACCGAAGTGTCAAATATCAGCCCAGATTGGAAAAGAATGGTGTGTCTTAGCCTTAAAATCTTAGGTCTACATATACCTAACTTGAGACATTAAAAATATTAATAAAACCCTTACATAATATCCCATCTAAAGCGTAGGTTAAAGCCATATTATATCTTCAAGTATCCTTATTATTTGACACTGAATCATAAAAATGTCTTCTAAACCCCTCTCCGCGCATAAAAGTGTCGATAAATAACTGTTAGTGCTTAACCACTGTCCATTGCGTTTAACTATCAAAGGATAAACAAAGTAAGTCATAACTTGAGAATTATTGAGCCATTTACCTTAAGCTGAGTACACAACTACGGTATAGACGCTGCGGTTTTATGAAAGTCTTAAGCTCTTCTCTTTGGCTTAGTGTAAATTAATGATTATTTTTTATTACTCATACAATCATACATTTTCAAAAGTAATCTGTTTTATCCAATGATATTTTAATACTAGAGATAGGGCTCTAGCGCATTTAATCTGAGGCAGACAAATGTGAATGTGAAATTGACTTAATTTCATTTGGTAGCTTATTAAGCAATAAACATTATTTAAACAAAACCTAAATATCGTCTACAATATCGAGTTGTGTATTCAGGATGTGTAAAAACTATATATTTTTTTTTTTTTTTTTTTTTAATTTATTTTATTGATAAGATAAACAATTATTTTACATATCGATACTCTCGCCAAACTGTACAGGCAGTTTGTTGGCGAGTTGACGCTCATTATTCTAGTTATTTTTTAAAAGTAATTGCTAAATCTAATTTTAATAAGATAATTAAAACTAAGGTAACCTAGGAATTTAATATTATAAAATGAAATAATACAAAAAAAAAATACAAAAGGTGCAAAACAATTTCTATTAAGTAAATCCGTCAGTGATGGGGTCCCCAAGGAAAACTTTCTTTAATTTCTTCTTGAGGACTCCTTCACTGATCTCTCTTTCTTTTTTGAGCCACTCAATTTTATTATATATTTTAGGTACCATGTAGCCGGTAGTTCTTTCACCATAGTAATTATTGGCTTTTGGCATGATATATTTTTTTTTTCTGTTATTTCTTAGAGATTTTAAGAACTGTATAGGTTTTTTATACTTATATGTGTAGTAATTTTCTTTAGAAACTAGATATTCAATTTTAACGTCTATCGGTAAAATCTTAAATTCTTTAAACAAATATTCATAATTTCCATCTATTTTTTGGCTACATTTTTTCTTTACTTTTTTTAATAATCTAATTTGTATTTTTTTAATTTCTAATTATAATTTCTTTATAGATAAATATATAATGGAATTAAAGACAAAACTGTGCATGTGTGCGCGCAGTGAAGTCGCTAAATTCAGATCAGTGTTTGCGATGATTTTGTAAGGACGTAACCTATCCATAGTATAAAATTATCATTGGTTGTATCTTACTCTAAGTGTAAATATGTAAAATGTAACCTGATTTATTTTAGATTCGCAGAGGGTATATGAAAAATCAATGTTTATTATAAATGAGAAAACTCATATATCTGTGTGACCTTTTCTTTCTAAACCGCTAAACCAATTTTTATGAATTTTGGTATAGATATAAATTTAATATTATTATCCCAGAAAATCCTTGATTCGCGAAATTTCACGCAAAAGGAATTGAGAGCATAGAGATTGTAAATAAATAAATAAGCGAACGAGCTTAAATCTCAATGAATGATATACCACCTCTGCTGTTATGGCATAGCAAAAAGGAAGAAGATGTTGAATTAAAAACGCTTTCCATCATAAAGATAACCTTAGATGGTACCAGTAGTAAATTTTTATTAAAATCAAACCCAGCGCCAATCCCCTAGCATCTGCACGTAGCCTAACTGCAATCATAACTTTTTATGTAACGATGGCTATTCAAGTAAATTGACATCAATATGAGTGAAGTTTGCTCCACAGTAGCTCAGTAAAGCCACCGAAGCCCCGATAGACTCCGAAACTTCTTTTTAAACACCATTAATTCCTGAAATCGTCTTTTGGTTTGAACGGTTAATGCCGCTGCATGGTGGTTATGACCTCTTTAAAGGAGCGAGTTGAATTTTTAATGTAATTAATTCTATCCGATGTGGTAATTTTAACTATAAAAGCCACAACGCTATTGGAATGCTATTTTGTTCATATCGGAAGTTTTACACAAAATAAACTCCAACATTCAAAACTTCAAACATTCTCCGTTTAAATTTTATTCTCTTTTAGTAATAAATAACATAGTAATAAGGTACTGAATAAATTTTTTGGTTATAGTTGTAAGGTGGAAACTAAAATGCTATTAGTTCAGCAGAAACGCATAGTAACGCAACAATATTTTTATTGTTACTTATAGAGGTATATGACATCAAAACCTGTTAACAATTTAATAATATATTTCTGCGTTGATGATGCTCGTTTAGTTATACATGTACTTGCAAACGCCCGCGACTTCGTCCACCCTTTGCGTAATCCAGCTCTATCGCAAAATCCGTTCTTACTAACTATAAGCTACCTCCCTGCCAAATTTCAACTTTATACGTCAAGGGGTTTTCGAGATTTCGTTATGAATGAAAACCTTTTGCATTTACATGTTAAAGATTAAACTGCCTGCCTGTACACTGATTATTACAAAGAAAGCAAAATCATCATCATAAAATACAAGATCTATATTTTGTTAGGTAACAAAAATAAAAAAAGTGTAGTCTCTAAATTTCTTTAACCTAATAGTTCATCAATATCCTAAATTACTCAAACAAATCGTTAACGACTGATTGTTTCAAAATAAATCCTCAAAGTATGTTCCGTCTTAACTCAAATTACCTTTCAACAAATTCCGTTTAAGTATAATTATACCCAAATTTATTGACTGTCTCAGTAGCTTCCCAAAAAACTAAAGTCAAAAAAAGAGCCATTAATCCTGGCGCGTCGACTTCAGTGGTAGCATTTTGTCTTGTGACTTATTCGACTACCCTAAATTGGGGTTCCGTTTGTCCCCACTTTATTAATATTCATTTAAGTTCAGAAGATTTTTAGTTGAGATTAAGTTGAGCCATTGTACTATTTTTGGGGACACTCAAACCTCATTCATCATAGAAACGTTTTGTTTTGTTGAGTGCGTTTGAAATATTGTTGTTATTAATTACTGTTGCATAATGGGTTTCGTCTAAATTATTTTGATCACTCGACAGCATTTTTTATATGTTAACAAGCACTCTTACTGTCACAATGCTAATGTTTATTTTCTATTTTTGTTCTGCGCTGTTTTTGTTTATTTGTATTGCAGTTACTTTAGTAACTTTACTTCTACATTAGCGGACGTCTGCGGCTTCATCCGCGTGATTCAGTATCTCAAAAATTCCGCTGGAACCATGAATTTTTCAGGATTAAAATTGGTTACTTTAAAACCTCTCTATCTGCCAGTGAATAAAGTATCATTTAAATCGTTTGGACCAAGAAACTGACAGGCCGATATACAGACAGAATTATAAAAAGAAAATGACAGACAAAAATATAAATTTTAAATTCTTTTGAGAAAATTCAGATATCTCGAAACCACAGATAGACACCTCAATTTTATTTATAATAATTAATGATATTGTTATTATCTCCGTTTAAAATGAGTGTGCTTGTACTACGTTTCTCAATCTGATTAAATACAGCTTAATACAAAGATCAATAAAATTATAAACCAGTGAACAGTAAAGCAAGACTGCTTTTTGCACGGAAAAAGCTATAGTTTCCTCTATAGTGTTAGGCACATCGCCGACGAGCCTCTCGTCACGTAGGCTTTAGGTTCAATAACATCATTCCAAACCACACCTATGCACGCTACAATTAAAACCAATAATGTACCAACCATTGTGTTTTATTTAGCAGCTTAGGAAAATAAAGACTTGAGACAATCACATACCATCATAAAACATAGCAACAGGAAAAAATAGGAAAAGGAGTAGACATTAAGCCAGCTGAAAACATAATTACTATTTTAACGCTGAAAAAGAAATGAAAATTTAATATAGATTAAAAAGATAATAAAATATGCTACAGTAATGCAATGACTTAATGTCCAAGCAATTAAATAATTAATTCTAACTTAACAGGAATTATGATTTGGATTAAATTCATAATAAAAACTATGTGAGCAACGAAGAACATTTGAAGAATATAAAATTAGAAACCAATACGCTACATTTAAATGTAAGAAGCTATCAATAACAACTATTTAGGGAAACAAACATTAAGTTTAGAAAAAAATGTCCAATGCCAACATGATGCATAGCGACTTCCTACAATCAGAGTGACAAGGACATTGATTTTCGACATCTTAATTTCGGGTCAAACGGTCCCCTAAGATTCTTCTGTTATTTCTGTTTTAGGGAAACTCGAAATTGCTCCTGTCGTGTTACATTGAAATGCGAGGAATTTGTCAGGAGATAAACTGTCAGTGGAGGAAATTTTAATTTGGTCGTAGGTTAATGGATTCTTACTTTGGAGTTTACGGTTTTAAATGCTGATGCTATTTTTAAAATGTATCTTTTTTTCGTGCTGCATATCGACATGTTTTGTACATTTTTATGGTTTTCAAAGTAGTACTAGTAGTTAGTTTATTTATATTTCCATCTCATTTTAATATTCCTGATATCTTACCATATATATGAAGCAAAATTAAATTTCAATGAAAACTTGAGAAAAGATTTCGAGATTTTGCCGGCTAATGTCAGTGGGATCTGAGATGTTTGAGATGAGAGAAACTTATTTTTTCGTACAGGTGGTAGAGTACTTGACAAACTTGAAACTTTGACAAAAAATGTTTGTAAGTAAGCCAATACAATTTAAATAAGTGAATTTGAATTGATTTTTCTATTATTGTGGAGTGACGGCCGTAAGTATTCGAATACACGGTTAATAATTTTCAGTTAAAAAAAAATATAGCGTCTCTCAGTTGTGCTCGCACTTACCGTCAAAAAAAAAGTAAACACACGAGGTGCTTTTACAATATTTGCAAAGGCCAACTTTAGTCCTTGAGGACAAAAGGTCTATACGTGCCTTTGGTCCAAACAAAGGTTATTGTTACAGGCACCGCGCTGTCTGCGTCGTGTAAGAAAGAGTAACAAGAGTAACAGTCAGACCCAGTTAGTTCTTCTTGTATAGAGTAATAGTAAGACCAACTTAGGTTACCAGTTGTGCTAGGCGTAAACTCGAGCAAGCAGTGGGGGAGAAGACAATTAAAGAGTCCATAAAATATTGTTTGAAATTAGTAGTAGTAGACTTGGTAAAGACTAAAGCAATCAAAGAAGCGTAGAGCGCAATACTAGAAATTTTCGTACCTTTTGGTAAAGACAAAGGTTATTGTTACAGACACCGCACTATCTGTATTTTATAAGAAAGAATAGTAACAGCTAAAACAGATAGAGTTATAGTTGTTTAGAGTAAGACCAACTTAGATTTTAGTTATTTAAGGTCAAGCAAGAGGAGCAGTAAAGATTAAAACAAGCCAATGAAGCGTAGTATGATAACGATTTGTGATTGTGTGACTGCAACTGTGACTTTACTTGGTTGTTCATTACATTTTTATTATTTAACTACTCAACTGACTATAGTGAAACTTTACAAAAATATTGTGTATAGTAAATTTTCTAGACCCAGTGGTCTTGTACTTTTTAAAAAATACCATTAATTTAGTCTCTGGTCCGTAAAGCAACGCTGCTTTATAAGCTGCGCTGCAACTACCCATTGTGAAAGAACGCAACATAAAACCAATACACCATATTAACATTACAAAAGAAACGAGGCATATTTTGCGCCAGTAAAATATTTGCAAAGGCCAAGCAGAGTCCTTGAGGACAAAGGGCTGTTAAGGAAGAGTTCACACTTTACGACAAGTCAGTCGCCAACTCTCAGAAAACGATTTCAATTGTTCTTTCATACTCAAACTAAGAACTTCTCTGACGTAGTTAAAGTATATTGCACAGATACTTTCGGATAAAAAGTGCTATGCTTGGATTATTTATCTGCCTTATTGAAAGAGGACATTTAAAGAAGAATCCAAGCGATTGATATAGCTCAATGAGTCGCTAAGGTTATGTAACTGATGGGAAACGTATTTCAGAGTATTGATATACGCCGGGGTCCCAAGAAATGGCGATTCCAATAGTGGTAACCTCCAAACCGATAAAATCAACCATAATTTCAGGGAATCCCTGGATACAAGTAACTCAGTACTCCGGTGTTTCAAAGTCCAAAGGGCCTGTACTTATCAGTCCTTCGCTTAAATGATAATGAACTGATGATCTTCAAACACCGTAATATAAAGAAAAAATCAACTTTCTTTCTACGTTTAAACTATCGCTTAATGGTTTCAGTCGGCTGATCCACGTCAAGTGTGGTCACGGCCTAACTATGCACGTGCCTGTTCGCCAAACAAAGGATCTGGTTACAGGCACCATGCTGTCTCCGCGTAAGAAAGTAGCCGTGACTGCTTTAAGTTTATTTTGGCCATTCAAATAATACGAGTATGTTGTAAACCGTTTAATATTATTATGTATTTTTGGCAATTCGAATTAGAAGCGACCTTTCTTTATTAAATGAAGTGTTTTATCAAACTAGCTGATGCTTCACGGTTTTACCCACATAGTTCCCGCTTTCGTGGGAATACCGGGTTAAAATATAGCTTATGACACTCACTAAGAAGGTGGCTATCTATTGATAAAAGAATTATCGTAATCGGTTCAGTAGATCCACAAATTACCTACAACACCACCAACTTTGCCTCTTTACCATATTAGTACCTATAGATTAGTAGATATGTTATAAAATATTTTGGTATTAGGTTGCCTTAAAACTTCTGTCAAAAACTATGATTAAGTGATAAACACACGCATAGAAATGAGGAAATCCGCAGAAGAATCAAAGTCACTGACATAACTCAGCGAATCTTGAAGCTAAAGTGGCAATGGGCAGGCCACATAGTTCGAAGAGCCGATGGATGTTGGGGTCCCAAGTTGCTGGAATGGCGACCCCGTGTCGGAAAGCGCAGTGTTGGTCGACCTCTCACTAGGTGGACTGACGACATCAAGCGGGTTGCAGGGAACAGCTGGATGCTGGCGGCTCTAGACCGTTGTTTTTGGAAGTCCATGCAAGAGGCCTATGTCCAGCAGTGGACGTCCATCGGCTGATAATGGATACGCAGGCCATACTATTGACGAAGTCATAGTCTAAAATGTGCATGTATATTTTATAAGCGTTGTAGTTACTTTAACTTTATCTGAAACACATCAAATAATGGCGTACAAATTAAAAAGCAAAAACTTTGATAACTAATATAAATGCATTATTGACGACATTTTTTAATATACAAATGTAAACAAAACGTTGACATTCAACTCAGACTTGAAGACCTTGATTACTATAGCCCTACGTGTATTGCCATGCCTCCACAACGTCATACGTGAACGTGTTAGTAATATTAAACTTGACCTTATTCCCCGAGTACTAAAGTTCATTATCCTTCAACGCATATAAAACAGTTAACACTACATAGTACATTGAAATTACTATAGTCTTACGCGTGATAATTCACTTTAAGAGAGACGTATCTGTGAAACCCATCACTCTGAATGTAACTTTATGTGTTTATTCATAGAGTTCAATTTTGTTTGTTGCATATATGAGAGTTAAGTCGTTATAGATGAGTAGAGTAGGTCCACATGTGGAACTTGTGCGTATCGAAACATGTTTTTGCTGAAAATGGAAACTGGAAAATCGCTTAGCCCAATGTCCTTGGCATTACTTGGTACGAGTGAATTAATATACGCTCATAATATACACCTTGTACTTCGTCGTTTGTTATTGTTTACTTTTTTATTATTAACAATTTTTTTTTCTTTTATTATAAATTTTAATGCTAACTTTTGTTCGCAACTGTGTATCATCATCATTATCGGCGTATCTTGAACCGACTTCAATAAAAGGAGAAGGTTCTCAATTCAAAGCGTATGTTTTTTTAATGTTTGTTCTCATAACTTCGTAATTTAATAACCAATTTGAGTTTGTCGTGGGCTCTTCTCGGACCAAAGCGCATTTGGAACCCAATTTAATTTCAAGTTTTTGACTAATTATTATCACCATTATCCTATAACTAGCAGACGCCCGCGACTTCGTCCGCGTGAAAATCGATGTACATTTTCGACCCTGTCGCCCCTTTTATTTATATTTCCGTATGTTTTATATATAAAAATTACAAAACCACAACCGTCACGGTCGGAGGCTGTATCATAAACTCCCGGCCGAAGGCCGGGCCACAATACAGTGCACGGCCGAAGACCGCGCGTTCCGTTTTTTGTGCATCGGTAAAATGCCCAGCCGTAGCCTTGATCAGAGGCCATATTACAAACCCCCGGCCAAAGGCCGCGCTTTTTTTTGTTTGGGTAAAATGCCTAGCCGTAGTCACGGTCGAAGGCTGTATCATAAACTCCCGGTCGATGGCCGGGCTACAATACAAAGTGCGGCCGAAGGCCGCGCTTTCCGTTTTTTGTGCTTGGATAAAATGCCTAGCCGTAGTCACGGTCGAAGGCCATATTACAAACCCCCGGCCGAAAGCCGCGCTTTTTTTTGCTTGGGTAAAATACCCAGCCGTAGTCACGGTCGAAGGCTGTATCATAACTCCCGGCCGAAGGCCGCGCGTTCCGTTTTTTGTGCTTGTGTAAAATGTCCAGCCGTAATCACGGTCGAAGAATCTATCACAAACTCCCGGCCGAAGGCCTGGATACAATAAAGTGCTCGGCCGAAGGCCGCACGTTCTGTTTTTTTGTGCATCGGTAAAATGCCCAGCCGTAGCCACGATCAGAGGCCATATTACAAACTCCCGGCCGAAGGCCGCACTTTTTTTTTGCTTGGGTAAAATACCCAGCCGTAGTCACGGTCGAAGGCTGTATCATAAACTCCCGGCCGAAGGCCTCGCGTTCCGTTTTTTGTGTTTGGGTAAAATACCCAGCCGTAGTCACGGTCGAAGGCTGTATCATAAACTCCCGGCCGAAGGCCGCGCGTTCCGTTTTTTGTGTTTGGGTAAAATGCCCAGCCATAGTTACGGTCGAAGGCCGCGCGTTTCGTTTTTTGTGCTTGTGTAAAATGCCCAGCTGTAGTCACGGTCGAAGGCTCTATCACAAACTCCCGGCCGAAGGCCTGGATACAATAAAGTGCGCGGCCGAAGGCCGCACGTTCTGTTTTTTGTGCATCGGTAAAATGCCCAGCCGTAGCCACGATTAGAGGCCATATTACAAAACCCCGGCCGAAGGCCGCGCTTTTTTTTTGCTAGTGTAAAATGCCCAGCCGTAGTCACGGTCGAAGGCTCTATCACAAACTCCCGGCCGAAGGCCGGGCTTCAATAAAGTCCGCGGCCGAAGGCCGCACGTTCTGTTTTTTGTGCATCGGTAAAATGCTCAGCCGTAGCCACGATCAGAGGCCATATTACAAACCCCCGGCTGAAGGCCACGCTTTTTTTTTGCTTGGGTAAAATACCCAGCCGTAGTCACGGTCGAAGGCTGTATCATAAACTACCGGCCGAAGGCCGCGCGTTTTGTTTTTTGTGTGTTGGGTAAAATGCCCAGCCGTAGTTACGGTCGAAGGCTGTATCACAAACTCCCGGTCGAAGGCCGGGCTACAATACGGTGCGTGGCCGAAGGCCGCGCGTTCTGTTTTTTGTGCATCGGTAAAATGCCCAGCGGTAGCCACGATCAGAAGCCATATTACAAACCCCCGGCCGAAGGCCGCGCTTTTTTTTGTTTGGGTAAAATACCCAGCCGTAGTCACGGTCGAAGGCTGTATCATAAACTCCCGGCCGGAAGCCGCGCGTTCCGATTTTTGTGCTTGGGTAAAATGCCCTGCCGTAGTCACGGTCAAAGGCCCTATCACAAACTCCCGGCCGAATGCCGGTCTATAATAAAGTTTAAAGCGCGTTTTTTGTGCTTGGGTAAATGGACCAGGAAAAGGGGAGGACTTTTCGTACAAACTTTCACCCCCTTCTGGTTTTATTTTCGCTATAAAAAGTATTCCAAAACCTGCTCCTTATTATCTTCTCAAACCGTGCTAAGTTTCATTTGAATTCATTCAGTAGTTCCAGTGTGATGCCCGGTCAACAAAAAATACGGGCAGACAGACAGACAAATAATCGAAAAAAAATGTTTTTGAATTCAGTATCGATTAAATTAATCAAAAAGTTCTGTAATTTGACCTGTTACCTACAGTTTTATTATAAGTATAGATAAGTATTTAATAGCTATTGCGCCAAATTCGTGCTCTTTTGATAGTAATAAATCTTGCATAACATTATACGATAAAAAAGTAGACAATGTGACTATTTAAACACAAAAAGGATTATTCAGTTTGAACCTGAACTTTTAAGTAGTTCCTGAGATTGGTTTCGCGCGTTCAACCAAATAAACAAACAAATTGTTCAGTTGAGTATAGAATATGTGCCTCAATATCGATATTACACAGTTTTAGTGGAAAAGTCGTTTCTCCAAATAACGCCTGCGAATCAATTTGAGCAATCCGGTTTTTTCAAGATAACTTTTTTTCTATCTGTCCGATTTTAATGAAACAAAGCCTATATGTTGCCCTGAACTTTGCTTAATCTATTTGTGAAATCCGCGTCAAAATCCGTTCAGCAGAACCAGAGAATAGCGCGAACATACAGACAGAAGGACAGACAGACAGACAGACAGGCAAAAAAATCAAAAAAAATATTTTTGTATTCTATTGCTCATTTCTAATCGCCCTAACTTGATTTTAGTTAAATTTGGTCAAAGTACAGACACTCGATTTCTACTCTTTTATTATAGTATAAAAGATAGATAGGTAGATAGATATATGCTGTCGCGACATTTTTTGTAGAAATTGATGTGTTCTACAAACTTGTTGTACATTATTTTATTCTAACATCAATAGTTTTTGCAGCGCACGCTGGTAAAGAAAAACTTGGAGAAGGTTGAAAAGGTTTATTGTAAGTAAGGTTAGGTCCGATGACAAATTGGCAAGCTACAACCGTCTCGTGCGCGTGTTGGTTCAGAGTGAGGTCATTTCACGGTCGAGTGAATGACGCTGCTGTATTTGCAACCCCTTGGCCTTTTGAATAGCAATGACAATGCTTGAGTGACTTAGCACACTTTTGGGAAGGCGCGAACACACGCCATGTACACCTTGGGTTACATTATTGGAGTTTCAGGAAGGATCCCTAATTTTTTTGAAAATAAAATATAGCCTATAGCCTTCCTCGATAAATGGGCTATCTATCACTGAAAGTATTTTTCAAATCAGACCAGTAGTTCCTGAGATTAGCGCGTTCAATCAAACAAACAAACAAACAAACAAACAAACAAACAAACTCTTCCGCTTTATAATATTAGTATAGATTATAATAATGATAAATACCGGGGGCCATCGAATCCTTACCAGAAAATCGCGATTGAACTAAACTTAAAAGTTTTCGAAAACGAATAAGAGCTGATGATTAACTTAGATTTTTTATGTTTTACTAGCAGACGCCCGCGACTTCGTCCGCGTGAAAATCGATGTACATTTTCGACCCTGTCGCCCCTTTTATTTATATTTCCGTATGTTTTATATATAAAAATTACAAAACCACAACCGTCACGGTCGGAGGCTGTATCATAAACTCCCGGCCGAAGGCCGGGCCACAATACAGTGCACGGCCGAAGACCGCGCGTTCCGTTTTTTGTGCATCGGTAAAATGCCCAGCCGTAGCCTTGATCAGAGGCCATATTACAAACCCCCGGCCAAAGGCCGCGCTTTTTTTTGTTTGGGTAAAATGCCTAGCCGTAGTCACGGTCGAAGGCTGTATCATAAACTCCCGGTCGATGGCCGGGCTACAATACAAAGTGCGGCCGAAGGCCGCGCTTTCCGTTTTTTGTGCTTGGATAAAATGCCTAGCCGTAGTCACGGTCGAAGGCCATATTACAAACCCCCGGCCGAAAGCCGCGCTTTTTTTTGCTTGGGTAAAATACCCAGCCGTAGTCACGGTCGAAGGCTGTATCATAACTCCCGGCCGAAGGCCGCGCGTTCCGTTTTTTGTGCTTGTGTAAAATGTCCAGCCGTAATCACGGTCGAAGAATCTATCACAAACTCCCGGCCGAAGGCCTGGATACAATAAAGTGCTCGGCCGAAGGCCGCACGTTCTGTTTTTTTGTGCATCGGTAAAATGCCCAGCCGTAGCCACGATCAGAGGCCATATTACAAACTCCCGGCCGAAGGCCGCACTTTTTTTTTGCTTGGGTAAAATACCCAGCCGTAGTCACGGTCGAAGGCTGTATCATAAACTCCCGGCCGAAGGCCTCGCGTTCCGTTTTTTGTGTTTGGGTAAAATACCCAGCCGTAGTCACGGTCGAAGGCTGTATCATAAACTCCCGGCCGAAGGCCGCGCGTTCCGTTTTTTGTGTTTGGGTAAAATGCCCAGCCATAGTTACGGTCGAAGGCCGCGCGTTTCGTTTTTTGTGCTTGTGTAAAATGCCCAGCTGTAGTCACGGTCGAAGGCTCTATCACAAACTCCCGGCCGAAGGCCTGGATACAATAAAGTGCGCGGCCGAAGGCCGCACGTTCTGTTTTTTGTGCATCGGTAAAATGCCCAGCCGTAGCCACGATTAGAGGCCATATTACAAAACCCCGGCCGAAGGCCGCGCTTTTTTTTTGCTAGTGTAAAATGCCCAGCCGTAGTCACGGTCGAAGGCTCTATCACAAACTCCCGGCCGAAGGCCGGGCTTCAATAAAGTCCGCGGCCGAAGGCCGCACGTTCTGTTTTTTGTGCATCGGTAAAATGCTCAGCCGTAGCCACGATCAGAGGCCATATTACAAACCCCCGGCTGAAGGCCACGCTTTTTTTTTGCTTGGGTAAAATACCCAGCCGTAGTCACGGTCGAAGGCTGTATCATAAACTACCGGCCGAAGGCCGCGCGTTTTGTTTTTTGTGTGTTGGGTAAAATGCCCAGCCGTAGTTACGGTCGAAGGCTGTATCACAAACTCCCGGTCGAAGGCCGGGCTACAATACGGTGCGTGGCCGAAGGCCGCGCGTTCTGTTTTTTGTGCATCGGTAAAATGCCCAGCGGTAGCCACGATCAGAAGCCATATTACAAACCCCCGGCCGAAGGCCGCGCTTTTTTTTGTTTGGGTAAAATACCCAGCCGTAGTCACGGTCGAAGGCTGTATCATAAACTCCCGGCCGGAAGCCGCGCGTTCCGATTTTTGTGCTTGGGTAAAATGCCCTGCCGTAGTCACGGTCAAAGGCCCTATCACAAACTCCCGGCCGAATGCCGGTCTATAATAAAGTTTAAAGCGCGTTTTTTGTGCTTGGGTAAATGGACCAGGAAAAGGGGAGGACTTTTCGTACAAACTTTCACCCCCTTCTGGTTTTATTTTCGCTATAAAAAGTATTCCAAAACCTGCTCCTTATTATCTTCTCAAACCGTGCTAAGTTTCATTTGAATTCATTCAGTAGTTCCAGTGTGATGCCCGGTCAACAAAAAATACGGGCAGACAGACAGACAAATAATCGAAAAAAAATGTTTTTGAATTCAGTATCGATTAAATTAATCAAAAAGTTCTGTAATTTGACCTGTTACCTACAGTTTTATTATAAGTATAGATAAGTATTTAATAGCTATTGCGCCAAATTCGTGCTCTTTTGATAGTAATAAATCTTGCATAACATTATACGATAAAAAAGTAGACAATGTGACTATTTAAACACAAAAAGGATTATTCAGTTTGAACCTGAACTTTTAAGTAGTTCCTGAGATTGGTTTCGCGCGTTCAACCAAATAAACAAACAAATTGTTCAGTTGAGTATAGAATATGTGCCTCAATATCGATATTACACAGTTTTAGTGGAAAAGTCGTTTCTCCAAATAACGCCTGCGAATCAATTTGAGCAATCCGGTTTTTTCAAGATAACTTTTTTTCTATCTGTCCGATTTTAATGAAACAAAGCCTATATGTTGCCCTGAACTTTGCTTAATCTATTTGTGAAATCCGCGTCAAAATCCGTTCAGCAGAACCAGAGAATAGCGCGAACATACAGACAGAAGGACAGACAGACAGACAGACAGGCAAAAAAATCAAAAAAAATATTTTTGTATTCTATTGCTCATTTCTAATCGCCCTAACTTGATTTTAGTTAAATTTGGTCAAAGTACAGACACTCGATTTCTACTCTTTTATTATAGTATAAAAGATAGATAGGTAGATAGATATATGCTGTCGCGACATTTTTTGTAGAAATTGATGTGTTCTACAAACTTGTTGTACATTATTTTATTCTAACATCAATAGTTTTTGCAGCGCACGCTGGTAAAGAAAAACTTGGAGAAGGTTGAAAAGGTTTATTGTAAGTAAGGTTAGGTCCGATGACAAATTGGCAAGCTACAACCGTCTCGTGCGCGTGTTGGTTCAGAGTGAGGTCATTTCACGGTCGAGTGAATGACGCTGCTGTATTTGCAACCCCTTGGCCTTTTGAATAGCAATGACAATGCTTGAGTGACTTAGCACACTTTTGGGAAGGCGCGAACACACGCCATGTACACCTTGGGTTACATTATTGGAGTTTCAGGAAGGATCCCTAATTTTTTTGAAAATAAAATATAGCCTATAGCCTTCCTCGATAAATGGGCTATCTATCACTGAAAGTATTTTTCAAATCAGACCAGTAGTTCCTGAGATTAGCGCGTTCAATCAAACAAACAAACAAACAAACAAACAAACAAACAAACTCTTCCGCTTTATAATATTAGTATAGATATATATCTAATATTTTTACTTGATAAAACCACAGAGTAAAAAATTATCCGGATTACAGAGTAATAAATTAGTATTATTATTATGAGTGACAAGCAGCGCGGTGAAGCCGGTGAAACCCATAAAAAAACAAACGTCACGCTTCTCCTTGATATCCGTTTATACAATTTTTTTTCATAATTTGTATTTCAAAATTTAACACAAACAACAACTACGTAAATTAATATAATAATCAATAATTACCAATAAAAAATACTGCATCGTAGTTCTTCAGTTTTTGTAAAAAGTTTATAAAATATTTAAAAACACATGACGCCATTTTTCTTGAAAAACATAGATAGTTACTGATGCGACGCTTCGTGTCGTACTGACTCGAGAATGTATTTGTTTTTGGATTTTGTATTTGGAGCGGTTACGACACCGTCATGTTCCGTGCGCTCCTAAGCAAGTTTAGATAGTGTGGGGCCCTTTTTTATCTGCACCAGGGCCCTTGGTTACCTAGCTACACCACTGGCAACCCATAAAACCTGATGTTACACACACGTCCTTTAGTTATAACATTATCATTATAATACAGCCTGTGAGCAACACCGTCATGTACTATCATGTACATCACCTTTAACTTCATATTGAAAGAGTTTTGCAATACACGAACAGTCGAACACATTGTATTAGGATTAATACCTCGTAAATGCTAACTAACATTTTGTTATTGCTTGTACATTGATGGATTTGCTATCTATACTTCTATATCTATTATGCCTATTCTAATATACTTAAGGTATGAAAATTATACCACGGACTAGGTCGATATATAAATATCAACTTAGACTCGCCATTTAGCTTCGCGACAACCTTTAAATTCAAAGTCAAAATTCATTTATTTGAATTACACTTTTTACATTTTACATGCACTTTTGAAACGTCAGGAAATAATATTATATTATGTATACCTAATAGTGATAAAAATTGGTCGAAAACTTAAAATTGAAGTTACTAGGGTACAAAATGCGCCTTGGTCACGAGAAAACACCACAAAAAACTCAGCCAGGGTATATATTTAAAAATTATAACATATTTCCTTTAATAACAAGGAATAAAGGAATATCTTACGATACATCGCTACATAAGTATCCATCAATATCAATTGTCAATTATAAAAAACTAGCTGACGCCGCGCGGTTTTACCCGCGTGGTTCCCGTTCCTGTAGGAAAACGGGGATAATATATAGCCTATAGCCTTCCTCGATAAATGGGCTATCTAACACTGAAAGAATTTTTCAAATCGAAGCAGTAGTTCCTGAGATTAGCGCGTTCAATCAAACAAACAAACAAACTCTTCAACTTTATAATATTAGTATAGATTAACCGAGAGACTAAACGTGCTTTCCAAAGCACGGTTTAACACCACTAACCCAATTCTGGACTGAAAATTTCTAAAACTTGGTATTTCATAGCCCGACAGGTATATTATATGAAGTTTTTTATATTTCAAACATAATAGAAGTTTTTTATATATTCAAACAGCTTTATGCAATACATGAAGACATTGTATCAGGATTCATTCCCTGTAATTGCTAACTAACATTTGATATTGCCAGTACATCGATGGCTCCATATACGGCGCCATCGAATTGACTGACCCGAGCGGAATCGTAATGGTGATACTAAAATTAACGGGACCTCCGACGAGCGCTGCGCAAGCGATGTGCTTGGTGTAATTTATAAGAAACCTTCCCAATCAAAAGTTATAAGTATTGGCTAGGCTATTATGTCTCTCTAAATAATAGATCAAAGTCACTGAGCTCAGCGAGTCGCGAAGCTAAAGTGACTATGGGAAGGCCACATAGTTCGAAGAGCCTATGGACGTTGGAGTCCCAAGGTGCTGGAAGTGCGAGCCCGCACCGGAAAGCGCAGTGTTGGTCAACCCCCCACTAGTTGGGCCGAGGAAATCAAGCGGGTTGCAAGGAGCCGCTGGATGCTGGCGGCTCGAGACAGTTTTGTTTGGAAGTCCATGCAAGAGGCCTACGTCCAGCAGTGGACGTCCATCGGTTGATAATGATGAAGAGTTTGTTTGTTTGTTTGCGTGAACGCGCTTATCTTTCAGTTTTAGATAGCCCATTTGTCGAAGAACCCGTCTAATAAGACTAACCCGTCTCTTTCTGAGACGGATTAGTCTTATCTAATAGTCAAAAGTGAACCGAATATGGGGCGTTAATGATGATGTTAAAAAATTATTCAACGCACGAAATTTGCTGCTATTTGTAAAAACCAAGTGGTATGAAAATTCTGACTATTATGATTGTATATATACCCTTATTGTATGATGACATAGCAGTCGACATCCATCGGCTGATAATGATGAAGAGTTTGTTTGTTTGTTTGCGTGAACGCGTTTATCTTTCAGTGTTAGATAGCCCATTTGTCGAGGTAGGGTATATACTATCGCCGCATTCTAACGAGAACGGGAACCACTCGGGTGAAACCGCACGGCGTCAGCTAGTCATTCATAAAGAGACAGACTTACTTAAGAAACTTACAAAGCTTGAGTATTGTAAAAATTATCTATCGCTCTAAGCTTTTGACTTGGACCTCAGGTATATCAAACAGGCTTTCGATGCTTGCAGACTTTACGATTTGTTTACATTTTACTTTTAATCATAACTTTACTGAAATATTGATTTCATATCCGTTATAATGCTTATCATTAGTAACTATTAACTTACGACACTTTATACAGTTATTATTTTTCAATAGTTTTATATTTTTTACCTTTTTTTATATTCTTTACAAGTTAGCCCTTGACTACAATCTCACCTGATGGTAAGTGATGATGCAATCTAAGATATAAGCGAGCTAACTTATTAAGAGGAGGATGAAAATCCACACCCCTTTCGGTTTCTACACGACATCATACCGGAACTAGGGACGGCCGAAGCCTCCCACCACCTCCCACTAGCCTTCCATGCCCTGCGTGATTTTATAAAACCTGAAAGTCTGTTAGCCCTTCCTCCTACTTTATGAAAATACAGTAAACCCCAGTCAATTAAAACAAAGAGGCCAACCTCGAAGAGATAATAAGCTGTAAACTTATAATCACCTCTTTAATGGTGTTCAGAAAATTTGTTTCAAATTTATCATAAAATCTCGTGTCGTAAGTTATAAGGTCAAACGTCACAAAAATCAGTTTTTTTCTGTTAATTTCGGTTTCTACAGCATAGCATACTCGTAACATAGCAAAATGTTAACATTTATCATAAAAGTTTTAGAACATAAAATTTTAATAAAAAAATTCAACCGACTTCCAACTCAAAAATTAACTTAAACTCAAAAGCAAAAAAAATAACATCTTGCCTAAGTGCTACTTTCTGATCTGTTTGAAGGCGGTGCCAAGCCAGTGATGTTTTAATTAAACCCGTTTAAACTACACAATTTCTGTGGTTCTTTCAGTAACAGCTTTAATTAATGGATGCTATTATATATATAAACCCCCCTCTTCAATACCTCTATTTATTAAAAAAAACCGCTTCAATATCCGTTGTCAAAAATTAAAGCATACACATAGGTATATAGGAACAGAGAAAGCGACTTTGTTTTATACTATGTAGTGATTGTATGATGACATAGGGTCTTTTCCAAATATTCTTATGAATATTTAAAAGACTTTAGTTTTAAAAGACTTGAAAATCCAAGAAATTTTGTTCGAAAAAAGAAAAAAGTGTTATATTGGTGAAGATTTTTGTGCAGGTCAAAATACGATCAAAGTAATGGTTCAACATGGGGCATAGAGTTATAGATTTCGTTCACGTATATCTGTCGGTCGATCGCCTGCCCGTGCCCAGTGCCAGTGCCCATAGATGGCGGCGCGGGCCCACGCATACAAAGAGGAAGGGTATGAGAAATTATGTGTTTGTTTTGATCAAAATATCTAAACCACTGACTTTTATTTATCTAGACGCCGCTTACATATTAAATACATGCAGATACCTCGGAGATGTTCTGTATGAGACACTAATTTATTTTGCTATACTTACACATACACATTTACGTAAAAAAAGTTAGGAACACACCCACAATTAGTCAACTTTATATATATTATTAATAATATGAAATTCGTATTAAGTTAGTCCTTTTTTAAGATAATTCATAAACGCTTTATCATTATCAACTCAAATTTGGCTCACTGCTGAGCTCGAGTCTCCTCTCACTATGAGAGGGGCTAGGCCAAAAGTCCATCACGCTGGCCCAATGCGGATTGGCAGACTTCACACATGCAGAGAATTACGAAAATTCTCTGGTAGGTTTCCTCATGATGTTTTTCCTTCACCGTTTGAGACACGTGATAATTAATTTCTCAAAATGTACACAACTAAAAAGTTGGAGGTGCATGCCCGGACCGGATTCGAACCCACACCCTCCGGAATCGGAGGCAGAGGTCATATCCACTGGGCTCACTGCTCTTCGTATTAAGTTAGTCATTTTTTAAATAATTCATAATCGCTTAATATAGCACCAAATATTTGATTATGCACCGCCTGAAAACCGATCAATAGATAGCACAATCCTATATTTAGTTATTTATCGCAGTCAATCACAAGTAAACATGAAGTGTTATATCACATTTTCGTGTTTCGAAGTAAATTTAATTTGTTTTTTATATTTTCTTGAATTAATCAGTATTCCAGAGAATAAGTTGGTTTAAAACGTATGTAAATGTCTTTCGTTGGATTTGGGTGAATTTTAGCTGATTTTGTGTGAAGAATAGCAAAAAATTTATTATTCTTAGTTCAAAATGAGCTTCCACTATGTTACGCCTGCTTCTATTCAAATACAAACAAAATATTATTCATGTGAAATTATCGACACTTCACTCTTTCTATAACAAGTATGATTAACAAGACTGGAAGAAAACGTTAATTTTGACCAAAAATCGATTGACGCTAAATGTGTTAATGTGTGTGTAAATCGTGATGTTGAAGACCTACTTCGCATGTTCATTTAACATTTTGAGCTTGAACCTTTAATGAGGTCAGAGTAATGTGGTACGAGTATAAATAATTAAACATATTTTATTTGGTTAACTTTAGTAGGCGTTTTTTAATTTAACTTTAATTAAATTATTCAAACAAACTAGACCATGGAATTCCGCGGAAACCATGTACTTTTTCAGCATAAAAAGTAGCCTTTATCCACACTTCTATCTTCCAGCGATTTCCAGTTAGTTCAGTCAATCTAGAGGTTAGCCCCGACAGACAGACAATTATAACTAGAACTTGGAAAATCGCAGTATTATTATCGCAGAAATCACTTGTTCAAGCTGAAGTCAAACTTTAAAGAAGTGTCAAAGAAGATATGGTTGTAGTGAATGAAAGAGAATTATTGTGTAAAAAGATATTAAATTGCGCTAGAAAAGTAGACGTTGACTTGTCGACAGAAATATGCAAATACGAATTATCCCATAAAGAGTTAGGGTAGTGAAAATGTGGTGAATGTCATATAAACCTGCAATTTGAAATTGATTCTAATGGCCCTTTTGAACTAAAATGACATGTACCTCAATTTTACGTTGAGCTAGATGATGGGAGTTTAAAAAAAATTCAAGTGTCAAAAACCGTAACGATTAGCAGAAAACTCGTGAACATTTGGTCTTGATCCTAAACGACATTGACATAACTGAAGCAGTCGCCAAGGACGTCCATGAAATTCAGGTGTCAAGAACCTGTTAACGAATAGTAAAACAGTCTTCAAAAACATTTGGTCTTGACCTAAAACGACGATGATGTTAGGTTCATATTCTCCTTTTTGTTTTAGTCGCGCGTCGAGCGATGTAAATTTTTTATCATGTTAAGTTAGACTTCACGGGGCGTTCATGAAATTCAGGTGTCAAGAACCGTAACGAGTAGCAGAACAGGCGTCGAAAACATTTGGTCTAAAAAAATTAATACTCGTACAAAAACCACGCGCACCAGATGTTCCTGACCTGCGCTACGTTGACGCAGTGTTGTGATAAAGATGTGCGCACACTAGACACTTTGCTTAAGCGATTAACGAAGGAGGGTTATGTTTTTCTAGCATAGTACTTAGGTACTAGTAGTTAGTATAAGTTACAAGCGTATCTAAAAATAAGTAGGTACACAATCGTATAGTCTTCTAGCGGATCAATAGAAAGAACGATGTTATTTTTGCTACCTAAACCTTGAAGAATTCTAGAATGTTTTAAACAATTATATAGATACCTAAACATAGTATAATATCAATTTCATTGCCAATATGATGAACTTTTTTATTATTATTATTATTATGTTATTTTGTTTATTAATTTCATTTCAATAAGCATGGAGTGAAGCTGTACCAAAACTTAGTACTATTTATTTAAAACTTCATAGTCATATACCTAACATCAATTGCTTCACAGCCAAAAGCAAATTTTCTTTCAATAAAAAATAAAAAGCTTACTTTCCAACAGTTCAGTGTACCGCAAGCTTTACACAAACAATTTATCGTTCAAATCGTCTATTTATACTGGAAATAACAGAAATAGTAAACATTTTCTGTTTACTATTCAACATTATTGTTTTGTTCTGTAGCCCTGGCTTTGTGCTCGCCGCAAATTGAAACTTCTGTTTGTTATTTCACAGTTATTAAAGAAAGTTTCACGGTGTGCAGTATGAGCCGTCTTTGAATACCTTCATTGGAATATGGACTTTATGTTTTGGGATACAAAAGTTAATTTTGTTTATTTTAAACATTGTCTTGACTTTTGTGTTTATGCTAAAAACTCCGATGTTGCAAAGATGTGTATGATAAAGGTATCAGAGCTTGAGGAATGTTGTAATACAAAATTTTAGATATCATCGGTAACGTAGGATCGCGGCAGCAGATAACCCACTCTCCTCTCCCTCCTACCCTTACGCGTAGTGACATCCTTACCTGATTTCCGAGACGTCTTAAAGTTTGCATTTGATTGTTTCAATCTTGATTTTTTTTTAATTAATAATAATACCTAATTAGCTAAGAGTAATAGACAAGCCTAGATAACATTTTATGCAGGCTAAAAATTTGTTAGTCTACCTATTTACTTTACTCTATAAGACCTTGCTATAGACGAGCTCAACAAGCAACAACAAAATTAAGAAAATTATCAGGTAAGCAGGTTTCCTCACGATGTTGTTCCTTCACCGTTTAAGACACGTGATAAACTTTCTTCGTCCGTTAGATTTGACCTCCAAATCAGGAGTGACCTATAACTTTCACCCATCTTGCAAGGGAAATAGTTGTAGTTACTTCACAGAAAACACGTTATGTACAAGCTACGTTTACAAAATAACAAAAAACCCTATTGTATATGTGTAGGGATGATGAAATTTTTTTAAATTGTATATAAATTAAGAGTATACTAATAGTAAAGCAATTTTGTAAAAGTAACAGGGAATCTGCGATCATTACTTTCGGAGCTAAAGGGATTTAAAGGGTCAGATTTGCGGCGCTGCCGCGAAGCCCTGAAAAACGCCCCATACAAAATGGTACGAACTTATGACGTCGTAGGCATTTAATGATTGTAGATTTGTATGGGCGTTTAAACAAAATTACTAATATCTTTGTTATTTCTGCGTTTGTGTTTATAGTTCATTTATTAAAAAATGTCACATTTAATGTAAGGAAGCTAAAACTGTATGAATTTTCATCTAATTACGATGAAATATTTTTAATAGATTTTGACATTTTATAATCTAATTTATTTTGCAAATATCCAGTCAATCTTCGCTTTTTATGTATAAATCAGTTAACATTGACATCATTTACCCGAATGTATCATAAAAATCAATATATTCAAACCTAGTCATCATCCCCATTCTAATAGAAGGTAAGTGGTCTGTTTTGGTTCAACATATTTGTCGGGGTATACACCTGAATCATCATATGAAGATCATCACAAAATTTCAAAAACCGCTTGACATATAATATTGAAATTTTGCAGGGAGGTAGTTTATAGTTAGTAGACGTCCTCTGCCTTCGATTCCGGAGGGCGTGGGTTCGAATCCGGTCCGGGGCATGCACCTCCAACTTTTCAGTTCTATGCATTTTAAGAAATTAAATATCAGGTGTCTCAAACGGTGAAGGAAAAACATCGTGAGGAAACCTGCATACCGGAGAATTTTCTTAATTCTCTGCGATTGTGAAGTCTGCCAATCTGCATTGGGCTAGCGTAGTGGACTATTGGCCTAACCCCTCTCATTCTGAGAGGAGACTCGAGCTCAGCAGTGAGCCGAAAATGGGTTGATAATGATGAGACGTCCGCTAAAAACGGATATTACGGCACTGCCAGATTAAGGAGGTCCAAAGGCGGACGTAGTCGCGGGCGTCCGCTAGTTGTCGTAAAGGTACAGTACCTACGCAGTGATACAAAAAAACGAGCGAGATGCGCGGACGCTTCGCCGGGGTCACTGCACGGTAGCGGGGTCTGTGTGTTGTGTGGTGCCCACGCTGCGGTCAGTGGGTTCGATTCTATGTCATTGTGAAATAATGTTAATTAAAATGGCGTCAGCATTTTGAAATACCAACTGGATGGTATTAACATCATCATTATCAACCCATATTCGGCTCACTGCTGAGCTCGAGTCTCCTTTCAGAACGAGAGGGGTTAGGACAATAGTCCACCACGCTGGCCCAATGCGGATTGGCAGACTTCATACACGTAGAGAATTAAGAAAATTCTCTGGTATGCAGGTTTCCTCACGATGTTTTTCCTTCATCGTTTAAGACACATGATGTTTAATTTCCTAAAATGCACACAACTAAAAAGTTGGAGGTGCATGCCCCGGACCGGATTCGAACACACACCCTCCAGAATCGGAGGCAGAGCTCATATTCACTGGGTTATAACAGCTCTTCATGATGATGATAACTTGGAGATATTATAGCCTTCATATACCTACCTTGAACATTTTTATTGGATATCGTTATAAACAAGTAACATCATAATAGGTAATTTGAATATAAGTAGAGAAGGCTGAGTAGACACTTAACCAGATTATCATATTGGAGTGTCGTATTCAATCGCTAGTGAGGTGCTTACGTTTACGACCGGTGTCGTGTTACCTTTTACTGTGTAATCGCCAAATAAATTACATGTAGGTACAACCTTACTACTAAGAAGTTTATCACGAATCACCTTATTTATATAATAGGAGATAACAAATAGCTTATAGCCTTCCTCGATAAATAGGCTATCTAACATTCGCGAAATAAAGGGTCTTGACAGATAGAGAAAGAAAATAAAGTGATCTTATCATCATCATCATCATCATCATCATATCAGCTGATGGACATCCACTGCAGGACATAGGCCTTTTGTAGGGACTTCCAAACATCAGCAAATCCCTGCGACAATCGCATGATGTCGTCAATCCACCTGTTGCGGGGTCGACCAACACTGCGCTTTCTAGTGCGGGGTCGCCGTTTCAGCACCTAGGGACCCCCACCGTCCACTGGCTCTTCGAACTATGTGCATTCGAAATATATGAACAACATTCGACTTTACAAGGGTTACTATTTTTCCTTATGATGTACAGAACCCTAAAAAGCTGATATAATCAGGAACACAGAAAGAATCGTGGGCGTCCGATAATACATACATTTAAAAATAACTACCAACTGGTGTAAAGCCATTGCTAAGGTTAACAAAGTAAAGCTATTTCGCATTGAGCTCGCTAATGCGTCGCTTTGACACGCAACTGAAATTGATTTATTGTTTGACGACAGTTTGCTCGTTTTTGTTTCAGCAGCGCAGTATGAGCGATGCTCTTCTGGGAAAGCTTAAAATAGAGTAATTTGCTACTAACGAGGTAAACTTGCGCTAATGTAGCTTTGTTGTAGCCGAGACGTTTTGCTTTTAGACGTTTAAAGGCTAATCGAGTTAAGGTTTTTTTTTTACAAAAAGATGGCGACTGCGATCTGAATGTATTGATTACATAAACTTGCATCTGCATTTCCATAAATATTAATTTTGTAGATATTGTCTTTCAGTAGAGACCACGTATCAGCAAAGGCAGTGTGGGACGTCCTTCTGGACATCTGTAGACCTATTCACAAACTTTTAGTTAAGTTACATGATTTTTGTAGTTTACCATTAATTTATTGATAAACTTATCAAAACTGTATTGCGATTTTCATTAACAACAGCTTCGCAGAATACGTAAATGCGGTTGCTATTAATTTGACGTTAATTATATTCGGTGGCTAATATACAAAGTTAGTGAAAAGGCTAGCTGGTCTGACAACCTTGCGAAGGTAGTGGGAAGTTGCTAGATGATAAAGGTGGAGGATTGTGTGTGGTGGCGCGCTCTCGGGAAAGTCATTGTCTAAAATATTTAGGCTGGCGGCATTCACTCGTTTTCCGTATTCGTTTTCCGAATCCGTTTTCCGTGTTCAGAAAAACGAATGCATGAAATCAATCTATAATACACTAAATGAAGCACATGTACGTTTTTTCCGAACGGAATAAATTCGGCACGTACGTAACGAATGCGAACCCTTGCGATAATATACATTTCGAATAAAGGAAAACGTAAAGTCTGCGGTAGTCTCACGGAATTCCTAATCGAAATTACGCATTAGGAAAACAAATACGGAGTGTGCGACTGCGACTGGCTTTAAAAACAACCTTTATCATAAAAATACCTACAACTATTTAGTTAGACCGCGAGTATCTTAAGAAATATTAAATCATCTCTTTCTCTTTCTTTAGAGAAAGGCAACCAAAGAACTCAATTTACAACTAGATAGGTTACCTACTACAACTTATAGCAACGTTCCAATATAACCTAACTAAGGTGTTGTCATTTGAGACAGCAATAAGTTATAAGTAGGTATACCTCCTGTCCCATCCTTGCTATTGATATTCAAAATAGATGCCAAGGGTAGTGTGAAATTCGAAATCGTTTTACAAAATAATCAATTAGACTTAACTCGCTGTCAACGATCTCCAAAAATGATGAAAAGAATAAATCATCCATCATCCACACCGTAATCATGTTAGCTCTGATGTATTCAAATTTTTTTCGAAAAAACCTCATTCCGTATTCGGTAGCCAGGGTGATAGTCTATGGTTCCCATGAGTAACAGGTTACTAAGTTATGCGGGTCTGTTTTTTTGACTGTTTATATTTTAACACTTTTTACAGATTGTCATGTTTTTTAGCTACTGTGTGATTTGAATTATTTATTTACTTGCGTCCTGACATTGATTTGCACGGCCGCAATTCTTGACGCTTTTTTAAAATAAAAGCAGAATACCACTTAAATTTGCCAACGTATAATCCTAATCTAACATTAGGTTCAATATGTATATTTTTGTCAAATTTATCATTGACTGTCCAGATTATTCTACCCGGTACCCGGTTGTCCCGGTAGGTCAATTTTTTTTTGAATGATGCAATTTCTTGTTCTTATGAACCACATACCCCTACCCCTTGACTCTTAAACGTTTGCATGGGAAATAAAAACCTTTTAAACCTTCTCTATACCTTCTCTATACCTCCATGAACATTTCAAAGACCAAGATAAGATAAATCCGTTCAGCCGTTCTTAAATTTTAGCAAGACTAACGAACAGCAATTAATTTTTATAAATATAGAAGAAGAAGAAGATAAATAAAAAAAAAATATGCTGGGTAGATATTACCGTTAACCTACACATAACATTTAGGCATCATTTTTACCTACACAGTTCAAATGTAAATTTTGTTAATTTGCGTAAAATATTTTACTGATTTTCTTTGGAATATTAAAATAACATTACTAGTAGCAACTTACCTACATCATAAGGGCTTTTCATATAATTTTTTGCGGTAGCTAATTTTTAATAAAATTAAATTTGAACTCCTCCCAATTAATATTTTTCAAATAAATTCATTTTATACGATGTTTTTTTTTCTAAATACCTTCAAAATCTGTTAGATCCAGAAAATTATTTTTATTAAGAATAGCTATTATTCTTATGTGTACCTGGGTATAATAAGTATGTTTCGCTAAGAAACTTCTTCACACATCTTTAGTTTTTAGCCCCTGACTATAGGTGCCTTGATAACGAATCTATTGGTATAAATCAACGACATTGATAGATTGACGAGTCATTCAATCAAGTTTTTTATAAGTATTAAAATGTTTAGGCTACCTACCTACTCTGTTACAGGTACAAAAAATCACACTTTACTATACGAGTAATACTAATCTATAATGTGACCCTCAAATATCATCAAACAAAAAAGTACAACACAAAATTAGACAAAAAATGCACTACAAAATTGGCACCGGTCCAACTATGAATAACCTCATTTCTATAACAAAAAAAAGAAAAAAAAAAAGAATAACAATTTTGCACCCGAGTAAATCGCAGGTCCTAATTTACCTTACATTTTAACCCAACAATGGGATTAGTGAAGGAACAGGTGGTCCATTTTCATTATTATTACGAGACATTAGTTTACGCATAAAAACCAAAAAAAAAAACCTTTGCTTTTGGAATCAAATCGGGACACGACAATGATTGCTTTACTTCGAAAAATAACGCATCTATAATTATTTAGACTGCAATAAAAATTGCACTCAATAACAATAAACATAAGACAAAAAATCAAATGAAGCCCCTTAATCACATACGACATTTCTCACATAAGAATAATAGAGGTCGTTGGTACTTGGGGAAGCTAAAGCACAGGTGTCCAGCGATCGGCCCGTGTGAAAAGGCCGGCTATAGCAAAGCTCTTGAGGAGCGAAAGAGACGCAACCAAAATAAACGTTAAACTTGTTTACAGGTTTTTTTCTTTTTCTCTCCCTAGCCTATGTTCGTGATGGCTTTTTTTTTCTTTCATTTTGTTACCTCGCCTTTTTGGATTAATCTGTTGCATTTAAACTATATTTGAGAATATGTTTTTCCAATCATAAAATATTGTTAAGTATGAAACATTGTTTTAAGTAGACAACTTTTCTGACACTGCGCAGATAATTATGAACTATTACATAAGGATTCGATTCTTTAAGTATATTTTAGAATTAATAATTTCTACTTCAGCTTTTTAGTAACCTTCATTTTTGACTTAAAATCGTAAATATGAAAATTAACTTATATGTTACGTTATTTTGGTTATAGCTGCTAAAAAGATCAAGATCACGTTGTGACTGTAATATCACCAGTTATAAAGTACTATTGTCACTTATTATCTGGTGAGATTGCAGTCATAAAGGCTTTAGATACTTACAAGTTTATTCTAACCATATCTCTGATAGTTTCTGGTTTCTTGACGACATCATACGCCCAGAACGCTTTATCACTTGGTAAGTCTTTGCTGGTAGAGTGGTCACTAAACACCATCGACCAGACCAGACCTGAGTGAATTTTAAAAATGGGTACATAATCTGAAATTGACACGAGCTGGAAAACGAACATACAATCCTGTCTTTCTGTCACTTTCCTGATTATACAAGTAAGAGACAGAGGAAAATGGAGATCAATAGGAGAGGCCTATGTAGAAGGGGGACATGCTAATCATAATAATATGAATGTAATCAACAGCAGGAATTGGGTACGGATTTAGCTTAATATATGCATTTTTTTTAGCTTGACCTGTTTGTTGTACTTATTTGTTTGTTTCAATTTAAGCAATATTTTCTAAAGTTCAGATCTCAATATTGAATATTGTGTTTTTAAACGGTAGCAATGCTAAAAAATAAGCAAAGCATTAACATCGTCCGTATCTCATAGTGCAACCCGAGCTCAGCATGAGCTCTGCCGCTATACTACGTCCATCTTAAACAGGTTTCTGCTGCACTATTTATTGGTCTACCATTTTGTAATGACGGTTTGGCAGAACTTGTTGTATCCCATGGTTTTGCATGTATTATTTTATTTGCCCTGCTCTTAGACTAAATACATAAGGACTAGTATCGCACCCAAATTCACGAACAAAATTTTCTGCCATTTTCTAAGGAAAGCTAGCTTAGATTTCATACATATTATATACTAAACTAGCAGTTTTTGTTCGTGTTTTTACACCATATAACTACGCAAAAAGGTATTTTTACGGAGGTTTTTAACCGACGGACACGATTGTAAACTACGAAACATCGATTCTTTAGAGACAGTGTTTATAATCGCATAAGATCGTTGATCATATACGTTGACAGAAAAATAATGTCTTGCGAGGCAGGTCTTTATCTAATTAGTCTGAGGCCCTGCTTGTGTATTATCTATGTAAATTTGAACTATTATAACTTAGTTAAATATTTTAAATTCAATTCAATTCTTCATTTGCTGAGAACACATACCTTGACAATTTCATTTCTTATTTACCCCCTTTAGTTGATCTTAACTACGTGGTCACGTATTACTTATTTTAAAACGGTTTTATTTGCCCTGTTTGTGGACTATCTTAATGAATATTGTAATTTAGTCATAAGGTTTCAATATTTACCATTTTACAACAGATTGATCTTACCACCGTGATTTGATTTTATTGTTTTGTGTGATCAATATATAGGTAACTCAGATTTGGTAATCAGAAAAGTGATGTGAAAACATTTACCGAATTATTTTTAGGCTTTTGTTCAAATTTTTTGGGTCAAATTTAATAATTAAAATTTTACATTCTTCCTTTTGATAGTTTGATCTGATGTAATATAACTTATAGGATATATTTTGGAGAGTTTTCTCAGGAGATGTTGACGTTATACCACCTTCGCTTTTTTAACATCTCATCGCAAGACATCGGGCTCGTACAAAATGCTTTGTCTTCTTACGCACGGTTTGGAATACCCAAGTCTGTTTTCTGAATCTTATAACTTATCTTCAAAACAAGAGTGAATAGGCATCTTCTAGGCAAGCGTGTCCCATCTTAGACTGTATCTACACTTACCATGAGATTAGATCATCGTCAAACGCGTGTCTATTTGCATAAAAAAATCTAAGTTGGAACCTTATTATACCCATAACTCTGACTGTTTCTAAACGGCATCATATCTGAATGCTAAATCACTCGGCTTTGCTTTTGGACTTTCGACCAAAACGAATGCCACTATCAGACCACCTGTCATAATAGAAAAATGCTGACCTGGTACATTTTTCAATGTTGTGCCAAACATGACAGTGTGGTGATACTCCTGCTTGAGTTTGGTCTTGCCTTGCTCAGGTGGTTGAGGCATCGGACGCTGCCATAGTGCTTAGGCATTGTGGTGTATTACACAATTTTAGAATAAATATTTTTTCTTTCTTTCCTTTCAAATCTATCGTAATCCTAACTGAATATTAAATTAAATTTGAATATTTTTAACTTGGAAAAAATTACTTACTTAAATTTGATGAAATACACCTTTTATAGAAGCTTTTGATACAAGAAAAATCTCTTACACTGTATTTTCTATGACCATAACAAAACATGCACACACACGCCAAGTAGTTGTATATACACGTGGCTGTCTACACACACAGAGGCAGCGCGTAAGACCAGCAGTCGACCAGTTTATACGTAACCGAACGGTAATAATCGTGGCATTGTAGTGTACGGACAGCAAAAAATGTCTTCTAACATCTATAGGTACTATACAAATAATGTATCAAAAATTACTTACACGAATGGATGGATGGATCCATGGATTCACCATGCAGGTAGTCAATTGGTATGGCAGAGAGCAAAACTCCGAGCAGTACCCCGTGAACAAAGTAACATAGACTCAAAGTTCGTTAAAGACTTAAGAAAAAGTTATTGGACCATATCTAAGTATAATCGATAAAAAATAACCTATGTGTAATGTAATCTCCATTCCAAAATTCAATCAAATATTTTCAGTAATTATTGCGTTAAAGATCAATACATCAATCCAAACATCCTTCCATACATCGCGTTTAGTAGTAGAATCTCAATACAAAAATTAATTATACTTTTATACAATTTTGCTGACGGTGAAACATTCAATCTCTTGCATCCTTGATTTCTTGAAAAATTACTGAGCAATTTACATCGAAGCAATTTTATAAGCTCAACAAATCCTTGACTTTTTCTGACCCTACCTCGCCAAGTCTCGCTCGCGTCTCGAACACGTGGTACAAGAAAGAGAGAAAATATAAACCCTTTAATTTATGCCACGATAGTACTTGTATCTCGAAAATAAAATATCATCTTATTCTTTTTCGGGTCACTGGCCGTCAGTGATGCCCGTTTGATATGTTGTCGATGTTTTTCTTTTTTTTAAAAGACTTTTTTAATTGAATCCGATTTTGATTTGTATTTTGATTTTTTTGATTTATAAGGTAATGCGATCGAAAATACTGCTTATATAAATAATGTCATTTAGGATTCATAACCGTGAATGTTGAATTAAAAAAAAATAATATAATTGATACAATAATAAAACACTGTAACGTCTAAACTGGGTTATTTTAAGGTTACATTGGATTTTTAACCGACTTCCAAAAAGGAGGAGGTTCCACGTTCGGCTGTAATGTTTTTTCTACTTTATTTTCATAACCAGTCTTACCTACATTGCAACCGTTTTTGAATTGTAGTGAGACTTACGGAGAATACCTACAATTAATTTTCAAAACTGAAGTTGAAGTGTTATGTCGTTTAGATTCTCTCTGGAATACTACTAAACTGATGTAGATCGTTTCTTTTATCGATACATTGTCGATTATTTGATGCATTACATCGATAACATCGATATTTCTAACAATTGATAGTAATCCCTATCGCACGGTAGCGGCTACGCCTACGCCCCGACACACGTCACAACTCACGACATACAGCCTCGCTTTTCTATTTAATGGAACGGTTGGAAGTAAAGTCTACCATAAAGCTCACTTTCTGCCCAAGTGTGTATAGACAAGCATCATTTTTAAGGTTCTGTACGTTGCATATACTCAATCTAGTGGACGCCTTTGACTGCGTCCGCCCTTAGACTTCCCTAATCCGGCCCTGTAACAAAATCCGTTCTCAGCTCCGTTTACTAATTATAAACTACTCCTCTATCAAGTTTATTCTTTGTACTTCAAGCAGTTTACGATATTTCCTGATCAAACCTTTCGCTTTTATATATTCTTGCATCTACAGTGTCTGATTCTTGAAGCTATGAAAAATCAAGCTTCTAAGTTAACGATGTTTTTATAAATTGACAGTAAGAAGCTTTTATTCGTCTCCAACTTCCTCTATCTGTTATGGTGTTAACCGAGAAATTTAGAGACGAATCCGAACCTATGTCGCGCGTTATTGGCCTCTTTCTTATAAAACAAACACACTATTTATCGACTAGTTTGAGAGGAATGAGAATATTGGTTTATTTTACTGAAAAAGATCTGGCATTTCTTTAAACGGTCTTTTTTTTTCTGATTGTGTAAGTGCCGTAGGCTCCTTATGGGACCTCAGCGGCGTCACCGGGGGGTTTGGGCGAGCGCAGAAGCATCGCCTGATGGGGCCCGAAGGCAGAAGAAAGTAGTGGGCGGAACGACTCTCTAAGGGCGTCTCCTCTGAGACTCGGGCCTCGACTTAGAGGGCCGTTCGGGAAGGGTGTTTTGGCCTGAGTGTATCAGTCCGGGCGCCCCCGAGATCGTGAGTTAAAAAGCCCACGTCTGGGTGACGTCAGATATCGGGGACCTCGTCTTCGCCGGCGAAGACGCTTTAAACGGTCGTGGTTGTCAGATCAGAGGAGTTGGCAAATTTTATGATCCTTGGCATTCCTTTCGTATTAGCATATTCGGGAAACGAACCCTATCTTAAATTATAACAATTACAGTAAGGTTGTCAAAAATTCGAACTTCTACTTTGATTCGTTTAACTCTTTGCATCGTATTTCGCCACACTGTAAATTACCACAACTGGAGAATTCTCTTATTTCTTTTCCTGGTTTTCGAGTTACCGCAATCGCAAATTTTTTTCATCGCTCGCAACTGTCCTTAACTTTGACAAAGTAGATGCTAAATATTTGCGGTCGAAAACCACGGCTACCGGAATTGACGTTCCGATACGGGCCGAAAATATTTTACGGTCCATAAAATGGAGGAATTTCGAGTGCCAAATATGTGGCACGACCCGTGAGACTCAGGATACGGGTATTCAATGTTGCGCAAATGCATTTATTGACGTGACAACGTCTTATAACTCGATGAAGCCAGATGCAAACTCGAAAAAAGATGACGTCATGCGTCGTTCCCTCGCTCTAGGGTTGCCAACTTTTTTTTTTACAAAAATGCAACCATTCCATCAGTATTTTCTGACGTTGTCACGTTCAACTATCGTCAGTAAACCGACGTTACAGACAACCCTTTTTTTTCGTAGATTTTGAATTAACTTCATCATCTCCTTGACCGTAAATTTCTAAGTCATATCATCAATTCCATATAAATTTGCGTTTACGTCAACATGATAGTAACAGTATGAAAATATTGAAAACTCCCACTAGGCACACTGAATGCACCAACTAGCTATTGTTAGTATTTCTTAAGTTAGATGATTTCGTATTTACTACGCTAAAAATTGAGATAAGAGGTAAAAATGTCATCCGGTAGATATAGGCAACCCTTTGCTGATATCATAGAGTAGGTACAGGATATTGTCCAGTTAAATTATGGTTTTTGTTAACAATGGACTTAACGGAATGCGAAAAATGCGATTGTTATTATTGTTAGTATGATGTTAATTATAGATGGCTATTGTCAAAATTAGTGAATTGCTGTATCTATTTTATCTTTAAGTATCTATGAACTCATAAATTATTTATTTATGACTGATTATGATAATTCGTAGATTCTTAATGTATTTTCCCTAAATTGTAAAAAAGTAACAAAATGAGTTTCCCACGTGTAATCATTAGCCAATGCAGGGCACGAGCATGGATACAATAACGAGAAAGAAACTAAACATATCGCTTTGCCAAACAAAAACCCCTTTATAATGCACACACGTGGTGCCCGTTCACAAAAAAGTGAAAAACATCTACTACTTCAGTAACCAAAGTCTTAGACTAATAAAAATATAGATGTAATTAAAATATAGATGGTAATTGAAACGTTAGAGACTATCAGTATAAAGGTTAATGGTGTTAATTGGTTCGTTTAATAAAATAAAATAAAATCACAAATTTTACCATGTTTAAGTCGAATAATATTTAGTTTTTCCTTTTAAAAGCTGATGCTAGGTGAAACACGATTGACTGTTTTAAATAGACCTTTCTTTACAGAGCACACTTGCTATAAAATGTCCTATAAAACTTGTTCTCCTCAATCACAAGCAAAGATTATATATGGGGTTAAAGCCTTTAACCCCTTCCGAGCCTTGAAATTTAATTCCACATCTGACCGTTGATATTACAAGCTTCAAAAATATTTTTCTGTTAAACAATTTAGTTTGTCATGTCTCCTATAGGCTTGGGAGTTCCATCATAAACCAATTATTATAAAACCAGAAACAAAATCTCCAGATAAAATTAGCTACAATGCAAACTTTAATCACTCTTGTTATTGTTTGAAAAATACCTTTCTTTTTTATATTTCAGTATCATATTACGTTCGCCTTATATTTATCTTTGTTCCATCATCAAAATATTACACTTCTTTCATTAATTACTTACTCAAGCTTGTAGCTTATTGTACTTACTGTCAAGCTTGTTGTAGCTTTGTTCCAATTGATTTTTCCTTTAACGTTTGCTCCATCTATATTAATACATTTGTCTGTGCCAAAAGTAAAGAAACCCATGGACACAATGCGCCGAGTGTTGCTGTCACGTCAGCCGTAATGGTTTTTGAGGCAATTATCATTTGAAAGAGTACGAGCGTAGTACGGTAGCTGGAACACTTTTGTTTTGTTTTACCGTTACCCCACTAATGACTGATGGTTTATCTCCCTTGGGCTGCAAGTCAGTGTGTCTTATGGTCAAATACGTGAAGTTTTGAATAACTATAGATACTCCGTAACTCTCTTGTTGGTCGAGTGGAGCCCATATGGATTATCCGTTCAAGGTTCTGATGATCGAGTTATAAAATACTGAGCTTTTCTTTCTTCTAAAATATTGTCAGCCTTTATGGTAACATGGATTAGGTTAAACCTCAAATTTCTTTAAAATAAAATGAACTTTAAATGGTAGAGATTAGGTCCACTTTACTTTATGGAAAATTGAGATGTATATCCTTATCCATGTCCATGAATATAGAAATAGAATATAGTGGTCTGAGTAAATATTTGGAAGTTAACAGTGTTACACTCAAAGCTCTGAGCACGATCATTATCATTAACATCTAATAGTAATACAAAATCACTTCTTCCATGATATTTTCAGTAAGAATTCTAGAAGATATTTTGAAGACCACGTTTGGTTCACAAACATACCTTTTCTCAATTATGTTTAGATAATTACTTTATAGAAAGAAATACCTTACTTTGTTACAACAAACTTAAATTTCACTTTGAGAGAAGATCATTCGTAGAGATTTCTTAAGATAAGAGCTATCTCATTACATATGCTTTCACTTTCCATAATTATAATTAGTAGATAGTTAATACAAATTGTACTATGTAGATAATATTACAATTCCAAATACATTAAATTCCCGACACTTGCTTTGTCTGTAACCTGGCGTCTACATCATTATTCATCGTTGTGTGCAACTACAATAATTAATAAGTTTGGTCTGAGTATTTGCATACAATGCGGCGGGCGAACGCGACCGCTTTACGAAATGAACTGAGAAATCACTAACAATAATTACTTATGTCATTCAGAAAGCCACTGAATGATTGGAGATGTTTCTGTCTCCTGTTCTTAGTAAGTCCCTTTGTAAATATTGATTCGTTTTTACTAAATCTTTAAGGAACCTGTATAGGATCACTTGACTGTCTGTCTGTCTGTCTTTATGTCAGTTTGTCTGTATGACCGTTTATCTGTCTAGCAAGATCCTTGACGACTAAACTAACCGGGTTTCAAAGCCCAGTGTTAAAGAGAAGCCTTCAATAAATACAACATAATTCAGTTACTACAATTATACTTCATCAGCTAAAATAGTAAAAATAAAATAAAAAGCATTCTTGTAAAAAGCATGCTTTTTAAATTTGCGTACTATTTTTGTAATTTAAACTGTTACTATCTTTGCGGCAATGTCTACGCCTCTTTGTTTTTAAGAATATCTGAATTCAAATAAACAATAACTACATTGCGCAAAGCTAAGCTCTATTTACTTATAGAACACCACAAAAACACTCTGCATAAAATTAAGAATTTAAATTTAACGTTAAAAGATAGACAGATCAAAATATAAAAGATAACTTTTATCTTTTTCCAGGGCCCAATTTCTTTGCACTAAAGTTCATCTAAATTTGATTTATAGGCCTGATAAAGTAACAAACAATAACATCAATAGTAACGGTTATGATTTAAAATCCTAAAGATTATTCAAAACCTTTGCTTCTAACCAATATAAGACGCGCAGTAGCCACTTTTTAAACTTGTACGTTTTAAATCGTTCAGACGTTAAGAACTTACGATCGTAGCTCGTGCGGTGAATCAATCTCCAATTACTATGGTCTCTATTACTTAACGTTTAAGGTCTATCGGCGATGTTGAGATGAGCTACTATATTTCTATTTATAAAGCCAATCGAGACCAGTTGCCCGGTCGTCAACTTAATTGTTGTTAAATACTTAATCTCATCTTGTCTGCCCGTATAACTGTTCAAACCGGTTCGGACTGCACAAATAATTATTGTGATTTAAAAACCCTTGCGTACCCTTCGCTTTGAAGTTACAATTTGCGCTTTGCTGGGCAATAAATTGCTGAATGCAACTTAGGAATCAAGTCAATGTTACTTCAAAAGCTTTTCATAAACGTGAATTGCGGTGGATTTTTATTTTTATGTGTATTAATTGCTGTTGCTATCAAGAAGTTATTTCTTTTTCTTGTTAAATAAGATAATTATCAGCATTGTATATTATGATTAAAATCTTGTTTTTAATATAGGGCCAGACTTCTTTCCTTATTGAGAGACTTAGATTTGAAAACCCGACAAAGTGTACAATTCAGAACTAGTTCAGAATTTAGTTTGATTTGAAACTTTAAGGGCTAAGCCCAGACCAATTAGGCATTCCTATAACAACAGCGATTTAAAATGTCTTTTTGTTTTTAATACAACGTTTTTTGACAACATGAATTGATTCTCACTGATATGTATCATTATAATATTAGCTATCTTTAAAAACTTTCAGTTTTATTATTATGTTGTATTTAACAGATTTTTTGATTTATAGAATATCAATTCAATTCATTCAATCACAAACATCATCGTTCGGTAGACACGAAATACAAATATCATCCTGTCTGTCAACAATAACCAAGAAACCTGTTGATGCATTTAATTATCCACTTCAAGTATTTTTTGTAAACTCATCGAGTTACTCTCTCAGAAACAGTTTAAGGGATTGACAAAATGATTGAATTGAGAAATCATTCCGTGATTAATTCTATTCAATCGTGTTCAAGCTAGTGGATGGCTGACATGATCTGTGGGAATTTACGATGTAAATTCCCACAGATCATGTTCTGGATTGTCCAGTTTTGATTCTTTTTCAGTTTTAATCTTATTATTTCCATCGTGATTAAGCGTTTTGATATAATTTTATGGTTCTTTCATTTATTCTTATTTATATTATGTATGAATTTGACTATGAGCAATTTCTTCCAACTTTTAAAAACGTATGAATGTTTTATGAGTCTTAGAAACTTGGACTTGATTTTTGTTTTCGGTTTATAAATTGTTTTGCAAATCTAATCCTTAATAAAAATAATTGTAAGGTAATCTCATGTTTTAATTTACGAGTATGTATTGTTAATATCATTATTTTTAATAGCATAGACCTCAACTTTATCCCATCTTTACGATATGTACAACAAAGTATTAGTACCACAAAGATTTACAAGATTGAATTATGACGATTTATCTTGAATTATTTTTTGTTGTACATTTCTGTTTTAATAACACCTGTTTACATAAATTTAATTGTGTTACTTGTTTCCAAAATCTGTTAAGCTAAATACAAGAATTTCTTATTTAAATTTAATAGATTAACTGGTTCGTTCCGCAAATTATGTTTTTTTCTCATTAATGTGTTCTTTGAGCATATTATATCCAAGATGCGATACAGCAAACCTATGTTCATGTAATCATTAAAGACCTGCCTCAACACTAATTGCCACATTAAACTTAAAGTGTCTTATCTGACCATACTCTATGGTGGAACCACACCATAGTTGACGTGGCTTATCTCCCATCGATGCTTGATTTATGGGGGTCATAAAACTGACCGTTTTATAGAGGCCAAGTGTTTAATGCCATAGTCTTGTTTATATTGAAACCGAGTGTCTATTGAAGTTCTTTTATATAGTTTTATTTTATTCGTTTCCACCTATGGTTCTATGTTGAAACTTTGTTTATGTAGACTTTATGGGCTGATTGATCTTAACGATTTGCGATTTCTTTATTGTTTGAATGTTTATATCGAAGACATTTTATTGTTTTTTTATTATCTACAAATTAATGCTTGACTACGATTTTTTTATTCTCTACAAGTTAGCCCTTGATTACAATCTCACCTGATGGTAAGTGATGATGTAATCTACCATGCAAGTGGGATAACTTATAAGAAGTAGGATGAAAATCCACACCCCTTTCGGTTTCTACACGACATCGTACTGGAACGCTAAATCGCTTGGCGGTATGGCTTTGCAGGTAGGAAAGTAACTAGCCATGGCCGAAGCCTCCCATCAGCCAGACCTGGACCAATTGAGAAAACCTCAATCTGCCTGCCCGGAGACCGAACCCAGGACCACCGCGAATATCATTGCCCCACGGAGTTTGGATTTTCCATTTTCATATCTAATAGTGTACTTACTACAAGTTCTACAATGGAACTACAGCAGTGTTAACAGACTGTCAGCTTGACGACCTCTATGGTGCAGTTGGTAGTGTTGTTGTTCTTAACAGAGAGGTCCTGGATTCGATTTCTGATTCGAGTCAGTTTAGGACTTTATAATTCTAAAGTGGCTCGGGTCTGGTCTGGTGCCATCTGCCATGGCTAGTCACCAGTAGCGAAGACTGAAATTTTCTAAGTAAGTAACCCGTTAATGTGTTTTTTAGTCGGAATGTGTTTTTGCCTGAGTACGTTAAATTATTAACATCAATAAAACTCGTGGATTTTTAAAATGTAACCCAATAAGAATTGGGTTGTTAAGATCCATCGCTCCTGCTAGTTACCATCCTACCGGAAAGACGTACCTACTCACTGCCAGACTATTTTGTGTATCGGTAAAATACCGTCAGAAGTACGGGTAGAATAAATTTGTAAATAAAAAAAAATTATATTGATATAGATTAATGTAGTAATTTTTTTTTATTTATTATTCAACAAATTATTTTATCTATTACGTAATATTAATAACAAATCATAATTATTAAAAATACTCCATACATAATTGGCCTCCCGATGAAACCAACAAATTACACACTTGGGTCGTTTAAACCCCATATTAACTTCTCCTAAGGAAGGCTTAACCCGTTCATTATTGGAATTATACACATATGTACGTGTTAGCAAATGAAACCGCTTGAGACCGCTAGTGATGAAATAGGGTTGGAAATTTCCATAAATTAAAAATAAGATCTGGAAATGTGTGATTTTTTTATATGTGTAATTCAAGAAAAGAAGATGGTCCATAATTGTATGGAGCTCAGGATCAGTCATTGTACTTTGGCGGAAATAAAAGAAAATATTTGTTTTAACAATTTTTTATTATACAAATCTACGTAATTACTTTAATTCTTTCGAAGTAATATTCAGTCTCTCCAAAAAAATGCAACACTAATATGGGTAATAATGGCAGATTGATGACGATGACGACTTTTTCTATGCAGTAGTCGATTTGACGTTTGCTGTCAATTGTCATGTCATATTTGCAATAGGGGCGACATCTTGATAGAACTCGAAAAATTGGGTTTTAATTTTTAACATTTATTTACTTTAATAAATTTAAAAAAAAATCCTTGTACTTTTAAATTTTAATGATACGGGGTACAAGACTTGACCTGAAATGGACCATCTCCTTTATAAAAAATCAGAATTCATTTATTTCAATTAGGCTTAATTTACAAGCACTTTTGAAACATCAAGTTATGTCATGATTGGCATAACTTGATGTTTCAAACTTACATGTTATTACTTACTTACTTACTTACTTCGTCGTCATCAACCCATATTCGGCTCACTGCTCGAGTCTCCTCTCAGAATGTGAGGGGTCAGGCCAATAGTCCACCACGCTGGCCCAATGCGGATTTGCAGACTTATTAGGTATGCAGGTTTCCTCACGATGTTTTCCTTCACCGTTTGAGACACGTGATATTTAATTTCTTAAAATGCACACAACTGGAAAGTTGGAATGCATGACCCGGACCGGATTCGAACCCACACCCTCCGGAATCGGAGGCAGAGGTCATATCCACTGGGCTATCACAGCTCTTTCTTACTTACTTATTTACCACCATGTTACTTAAACGCAACTTAGCGTAAACGTTACATACGTAAGTAAAGCCTAAGCGCCTTGATTCGAGAAGAGCCCACAACAAACTCAGCCAAGGTTGATTTTTTTTTGTTTAACACAATTTTACAATGGTGTAGTGCAGTTTAACACCAAGCTTTTTTATCATTAACAAAATCAAAATCAAAAATCATTTATTTCAAGTAGGCTCAGTTTACAAGCACTTTTGACACGTCAGTTGACTATTTTTAAAGATTCTACCACCTGTTCGGAAGGCAGGTTCTGCTGAGAAGATACCGGCAAGAAACTCAACAGTTGCTCTTTTGAAAAAGTCATACAGTATTATAATTTACAATTGATAACAATTATTGTTTATTTTTCTTATAGTTTTACTTCCTGTGTGAAGGTGGAAGCTTATAAATATAATCATTAACACTAAAACTATAATTATGATGGAAGTTGCATTTAATCAAATCAAATAATTATTTATTTACTAGAATTAAGTACATGTTTTGTTCTAGTATGAACCGTGTCGCAGCTTCCATCGCTCTTCCTCAACTTTGACTTCTTCCACTTAACAACTTCATCCCATTGACTAGTACAATTATGAAAGCTACCAACAAGCTATCGGTGACAAACAGAAACTTTAGCTGCTTATAATAAAATTATTTTCGGGATAATATGAGAAATGATGTTTACTGACATAGATTTTGCTTAAGGTTATAGGTAGGTACTTAAGCTTCAGATATCACAAAATTAGCAAAAAATATGCTTTTCTTGTTCAAGAAGCTTGTTCAAGATAGGCAGCGCATATACGCATCTATAAACTTCACAGGTGAAATAGCAATAAAACTAGTAAGTACTCTCATAGGATAATAATTACGCCGAGAAAAAACCATAGAACAATAAAAAAAGCTACAAATGACAGTTGAATACATAAATAATAACGCAGTATAACCACAGAATAAATACTATATAGTAGCGTTGTAGCGTAGGCTATGGCCTGTAGAAACACCTGTGTTACGCATCGGATAAAAACTTGCAGGCAGACAGAGTTGTGTGGATACACTTTGTTGTATCTTTTTATTTTTCGAAAAAATTCAAACCAATTGAAATTGAAACAATAGTTTTTGAGGAATTTGCAGGCATACAAACATGCATTATACTCGCTATCGACTTAAAAAGTTGTTTAAAATATTTTCAAATCGTCCGTTAGAATAATAAAATGTAACATGTAATAATAATGCTGGTAGGCCTAGCATGCATCAACAATAAATCTCGTGAAAAATAAGCATGTCGCACCGATAGCAGTGAAATGGAAAATGTCTCTCTTTCGTTGCGATCGGACGCACGAAAGAGCGATAATTTCCAATTAATTACAATTTAAAAAGTTTGTTTTTTATGGGTTGCACCGGCTTCACCACGCTGCTTGTAAAGACATTCTGGATCATTATTTATTCTGTGTGTTAAAAATTAAAAAAATCTAATAATTCTTGTGTCGCGCTGTTTGTTACCAAACTCCTTCGAAACAGTTAAACCAATTTTTGTAAAATTTTGAGTTCATATTGGTCGGGGAATCGGCGAATCATTCATATCATCTAATTTTCATACCATAGGAACAAGGGTGATTCACCCCAAAATTTTTATAACGCAAAACAACTGCTGGGTCAGCTAGTTGTAATTAAATAAATGAGAGAATATATTAGTGATAAAAGTAAACAATACTTATGTAACACAAAACTCGATTGCGGTTACTCATCCGACCGTGTCCACCATACGCTAGTCATTGCACTGCAGAGCGGGACGGCGACAGTGGTCTCGCTCGCACAGCGGTCGCTTGCACGTGTGTCAAGTCTCATGACAAAACGGGTTTCGTTCGGACGGCATAAGATTTTATTAATTTGTGTTTCTCATTCTGTACTAGGCTTCGCTTGGGACTTTGTTCACTAGGAATTGAATTATTAGATTGCAGTTTTATAACTACAATAACTAATTTAAATAATAACCACCTCTGCCTTTGGCCCCCCAAATGGGCGTTGTTTCGAATTCGGTTCGAGGCATGCACTTCCACCTTTTCAGTTATGTGCATTAAAAAAAATTAAATATCACGTGCCTCAAACGGTGATGGAAAAACATCGGGAGGAAACCTGCATAGTACCTACCTGCGAATTTTCTTAATTCTCGTCTCTCGTGTGTAGGTTTGCCGATCCGCATTGGTCCAGCGTGTTGAACTATTAGCCTAACCCCTCGGACAATAATGAGAATTATTTTTGAATCAAATAAAACTTTTTAGGAGGGAGGGGGGGGGGGTTTGTAATATTTTCATACGGCCTACGTCACAAAACAAACCTACCTAAAATAAAAAAAAACAATTCATTAGGTCGGTACAGACAGACTTTTTTACAATTTCATTATAGCATAGTTCACCTCTACAGGTTTCCTGGTATCCTGGTATCCTGGTAGTGGTGCCATCGATCTCTCTGATAACAAATTGCTCCCCTTTGTTCTGTCGATGCTTTATTTTAATTTACCTTTTTTATTTTATGCATTTGTCATGTCCTCTCGCTTTCTGAGAGCCTGGTATATTCTTGGCAAATTACTTTCGATATTTTTACTGTAACTTGGAAATACAGTTTGCCACATTGTATATTTTTTTTTTGAATATTTCATATCATAAATAATTTAGCATTTATTTTTAAACTTACTGTACACCGTACCTAATAAAGTTAATCTTCAACCTACAAACAATTAAGTTTTTAGCTCCAAGTAATAGTTAACATTTTTGGAAAATAGGTGTAAGAAATCTTAAGCACCAGCTTGCTTGCAGAGGTCAAGAAAGCTGTTATACTTTTTTCTGGATTCCTCCAGTTGGCTTATTCACAAACCATGCTCTATTGCCCGTAATTAACATCAAATCAATAGCCCATTGTTAAACAATGTCAAAAAATCTCTCTCTCTCTCTCTACAGTCGTTCCTTCATTACTGAAGATCGTGGTCCTGGTAAAATCCCAACCTCCTGCGGGTTCACACCTTCCATCGGCATCTGTTGGTGGTCACCCTTCTATCGTGTGCTTCCCTTTACAATCTACCACTTCTCTCTTGGGAAAATAGTACAGTGGTTTCCCCTTGTCTTCTACACCAGACATTTTAGGAGTTATTTCTACTCCAAGTTTGCTGAAACCTCGTCCGCCTGGTTTCCCAGATGTGTGTATGGGTATCCCGCCATTGGTCGGTCGCCAGAGCCTCGTCCGTTGAAGGACCAGGTGAAGGTGACATTTGGGTTCAATTAGATGTTAGTGCCTTTGCCTTACCACCTAGTTGTTAATTTTTGTGTAGCTATATCAACTGAAATTACGTACTCAAAGTTAGAGAATAGACCAGAAGGACTGGTTTGCAAAATTTTCAATTGATCCAAGATAGAAGTACTTACATATACTTAGTACTAGTCATTATTATCATCATTAACAGCCGATGGACGTCCACTGCTGGACATAGGCATCTTGCATGGACTTCCAAACAAAACGGTCTTGAGCCGCGAACATCCAGCGGCTCCCTGCAATCCTCTTGATGTCTTCGGTCCACCTTGGGGGTCGACCAACACTGCGCTTTCCGGTGCGGGGTCGCCATTCCAGCACCTTGGAACCCCAACATCCTTCGGCTCTTCGAACTATGTGGCCTGCCCATTGCCACTAGAACTAGTACAGTAGATGATTTTATACCGAGGTATATAATTCGCAATCAGCATCATACAAATTATTATCAAAATATCGTTGGTATGTGAACAATAAACAAGTTGAAAAATAACTATAGTTCCCATTTTTAATCTTAATTTATAAATCGTATTTATTATCATGTATTTCATGAAATCTTAGATTCTCCTCCTCACTTCAAATCACTTTTAGGACAACAGTTTCAGTCAAAAACAACCCTTAAACCAATTAAGTTACTGCCTAATTTCCTTCAACACTATTTTTCATTTCGCCAACAGTACAATAGCCAGAAGCCAAATGCTACTGTAGACTATTTTTTAATCAACATAATCGATTCTCGGATGGGTATTTAAACATTTTGCTTTTATTTAGAAGTAGTGTCCAAGTTGGTGGAACAGGTTATAGAGTAGCTTCGAGCTTAGTTTTTCAACTGTTTTGAATAATTTATTTTATAACTTTTTTATTGGCTGTTATTTTACTTTGTTCCTGTTGTTTTGGTATATGACCAATATTCCCATTCCCCTCCATTTAGTCAGGAAAGACTGTGTTAGGAGTGGGTACGACAATAGACCAACGGGACAGGGATCGAACCACCACCCCTCGGTGATGAGTCCGACCGCTCTTACCGTTGAGCTATTGAGGCTACAATATTAGTATAGACATAAAGCTTGAATAACTTATCTATTGCGGAAAACTGCATTAAAATCCATTGGATAGTTTAATTAAAAGTTCTAAACGAAGAGACAGCGGAAGCGACTCCATTTTATATACGAGTATGTAAAGAATAACATTTTTAGATCATTATAATCTATACTAATATTATAAAGCTGAAGAGTTTGTTTGTTTTTTTGGTTGAACGCGCTAATCTCACGAACTACTGGTTCGATTTGAAAAATTCTTTCAGTGTTAGATTTATCGAGGAAGGCTATAGGCTATATATTGTCCCCGTATTCCTACGGGAACGGGAACCACGCGGGTGAAACCGCGCGGAGTCAGCTAGTATTTAATACTAGCGGACGCTTGCGACTTCGTCCGCGTGAAATTTAGTTTTTCACAAACCCTCGGTAACCAAGGATGAAAAGTAGCCCATGTGTTAATCCAGAATAAAATCTATTTCCATTCTAAATTTCAACCAAATCGATTCAGCAGTTGCGGCGTTAAAGAGTAACAAACATCCATACAAACTTTCTCGTTTATAGTAGGATGGTAATAGTGAAAATTTGTTTGCAGATCGTCCGTACTCCGAATCGGACATCCCAGAGAGATCTCAACCACCGGTGCAGCAATGCCGCCGCTCTGCATCATCACCGCCCCTGACCCTGAGCTTCGACAGCGACCTGGAAGACGACGTCTTCCTCCCGAGATCAGACCCTGGGAACGACAGGTTCTCTACCACCAACTTGGAGATCTTCAGATATGGGAGAACGCCGGCTGGTGTTTTACTGAGTCCGAGGAGAGAGAGGTCGTTCAACTTTTCAGTGACCAGCGAGAAACATTGGAGGGATAAGGGAGGGACGGACGTTGCTGATGACGTCATAGATGCTGATGTTGTAAGTACAGATTCAAATTTCAAATATCCAATCTATACTAATATTATAAAGAGGAAAACTTTGTTTGTATGTTTGTTTGTTTGTAATGAATACTAGTTTGGCTCAAAAACTACTGGACCGATTTTAAAAATTCTTTCACCATTCGAAAGCTACATCCACAAGTAACATAGGCTAAATTTTATTTAGGAAAAAAATAGGGTTCCGTAGGATATTTGGGTTTTTTGGACACAAGGTGTAAAAAATCAACCTGAAAAGTTACTTATTTTGCGTACGCTGCCAAAACTATAAAAGATAGAACCATAAAATGTTCTAATTAATTGTAGATCTTATAAATATATATAAAAAAACCATTCTTTAATTTAAAAATGGGGTAGGGTATGGATAGGGTAGGAGTAGGGGTAGGGATAGGGTAGGGGTAGGATAGGGTTAGTTGAAAGCTTACATCGAGTTTCACGCGGACGAAGTCGCGGGCGTCCGCTAGTCATTCATATTTTGCACACCATTGGTTCTTGTATCCTAGTCATCAACCCATATTCGGCTCACTGCTGAGCTCGAGTCTCCTCTCAGAGTGAGAGGGGTTAGGCCAATACTCCACCACGCTGGCCCAATTCGGATTGGCAGACTTCACACACGCATAGATTTAAGATAATTATCTGGTATGCCGGTTTCCTCACGATGTTTTCCTTCACCGATTGAGACACGTGATATTTAATTTCTTAAAATGCACACAACTGAAAAGTTGGAGGTGCATGCCCCGGACCGGCTCCGAACCCACACCCTCCGGAATCGGAGGCATAGGTCATATCCACTGGGTTATCACGGCTCTCAATCTCTCTCTAGACTCTGTATCCTAGTAGCCTAGTATAACTCTAACTCTATAACTCTAACTCTTAGCCCATGTATCAAAATTAGTTGGAGCCCAATTAGACGACCGAAAATCTTTTTAGCAGATTTTATCCGGGAAGCACTAGATTAATGTAGAGAATGTAGATTAAAGGGAATGTGGATTAAACTTGTTAGGAATAGGATGAAAATCTACACCCCTTTCGGGTTTCACGACATCGTACCGGAACGCTAAATCGCTTTGCCGGTAGGGTGGTAACTAGCTACGGCCGAAGCGACCGTCCTACCTACAATATTAGTAAGATGCATCGAAAGTACAACATAATTAGGTATTTTCTGCCCGTGTGAATTGTGCAATACGTGCGAAAAGTAAATATTCTAAACGAGGTGTTTCTAAAAACTAGCACGCGTTAATCCTTTGTTCGCGTGAAATATGAATCATGACTGAGTCGATGAACCGAGCATCATGCGTTCGGATACTTCTACTACTACAATAATATTATACTACTAGCGGACGCCCGCGACTTCGTCCGCGTGGAATCTAGTTTATCACAAATTCCTCGGGAACCATGCATTTTTTCGGGATAAAAAGTAGCCTATGTGTTAATCCATGCTATAGTATATCTCAATTTTAGCTAATTCGGTTATGTAGTCGAGACGTGAAAGAGTAACAAACATTCATATCATTAAAATCATCAATTTTCGCAAATCTCGGGAAATATATTAGTTTCGAGTTTATAATATTAGTAGGAAGTAGGATTAGTAGGATTAACTAGCAAACACCGCGCGTTTTCACCCGCGTGGTTCCCGTTCCTGTAGGAAAGCGGGAATAAAATATAGCCTATAACACTCGGGGATAGTTTAACTGCCCAATAGTGAAAGAATTTTTCAAATCTGTTCAGTAGTTCCAGAGCCTATTCAATGCAAACAAACATAATAAAATCAAATATTTCCTCTTTTTTTTCTTTATTTATTCTACTACCAGTCAAAAAATTCACGACCTCTTGATGTTGAGTCCAGCGATATTTTATACTAGAGATAGGGCACTAACGCATCAAAACTGAGGCGGACACATGTGCATAATTGTCTTAATTTCATTTAGTCGCTTTTTAAACAAACGAAAGTTATCTAAAAACATAGTACCTATATATTGTCTACAATCTCAAGTTGTGTGTTTAGGCAGTGTAAAAACTATATATACATAAATAAATAATATAAGTAAACACAAAATTGTGCATGTGTGCGCTCAGTGAAGTCACTATAGTATGAAATAATCATTGTTTGAGTCCATCCCTTTAACCGTACGAGCTTTGAGGCATCAAAAAATGCAATTACGTTTGAACGCACAATTGCTATTGAACAAGACCAGGCGTTGAGACGTTAATTCCAACAATACATTGATAGGATGGGCCAGTACAATATTACTTTAATGCTGCAATAAAATAAGAAGCGCTGACTGAAGCGGAAATTAAATCTTTCCAATACTCACCGGTTTACGTTCGAATAAAGCTTAGCGTGAGTGTTTTTGTTGTTATCATTAGAAGTGTGGAGACGGCTTTATTATTTTTGATAGTCCAAAAATATTAACTACGACTCTGGCGAATTTGGTAAACTAGGTAATATTTGGTAGATAACGTTGCGGTTTTCAACAAGGGTTAAATTAGGATTATATCTATACTAATATTATAAAGAGGTGAAATTTGTGGTGTTGTAGAGAGGGTAACCTCTTGACCTACTGAAAGTCTTTACCACTGCAGGGCTAGCACGGGCAAGGGAGAAATTTATCCACGGGGAGAGGATAAAACGTTTATCCCCCACACTCCTTTTATCTACTCACCGCGCATGGGCACGCCGGTGGATATAATATCCCCGGTGGATAAACGGAGGGAAAGACTTGTCAACCCATTTGTATATATCTTATAAATTGGCATTAGGTATATTAATAGTCCGAAATAAACGTAAATTTGATAATATTTGGTTATTTTGTGCATATTATTTATCTGTTTTCTGTTGGCATTGTTTTGTTTGGTGATTGTTTTTTGCGGTGGTTTGTAGTAGGTATCTATAGTATCTATCATACTAGCGGACCCGGTCAAGCTTCGTTGTGACATAAGTGCACTTATTCTCTATCCCTACTCTACCCTTCTTTACCTCTACCCCTACCCTACCCCTGCCCTACCCCTACCCTACCCCTGCCCTACCCCTGCCCTACCCCTGCCCTACCCCTGCCCTACCCTACCCCTACCCTACCCCTACCCTACCTCACCACTACCCGACCCCACCCCTACCCCACCCCTACCCTACCCCACCCCTACCCCACTCCTACCCTACCTCTACCCTACCCCTACCCTACCCCACCCCTACCCCACGCGTAATGTCAATCGGGGATTAATTTGTCTTTCCCTTGTGGCCATGCTATGACGGGTGGATTTATATCCTTAGTCAGTGGATATAATGGGTGGATAAAAATTTTATCCCTTGCCCATGCTAGCCCGGACTGGAAAGCCACGTTTTTTATGAGTGAGAAAGGCAAAATTTTATTCCTGTATTCTCACGGGAACGGGAACTACTGGGGTGAAACCACAGGCATAGGGCGGCTCAGGTCTTATCTATTAGTAGGTTTCAGCTGTAGCTAGTTACCATCTTACCGGAAAAGACGTACTACCAAGCGATTTACGAGTAGCTTTCCAATTTTATGATTTTAGAAACTATCAGAGGTATGGTTAAAATACAGTTAAACCTTCTACAAGTTATAACGCTACAATCATACACTAACTTACTTGATCTTGATGTATTCCCTTGTGAAGAAGCCATCTCCACCCCTAGGAGCATCTTTGAAAAATGACTTTCACTCTCACTTTACATTTTCCAATTTTATGATTTTAGAAACTATCAGAGGTATGGTTAAAATACAGTTGAACCTTCTACAAGTTATAACACTACAATCATACACTAACTTAGGAGTATAATAATAATAAATAATAATAAAGCCTTTTTATTTTCTCCTTATAACATTTACAATATTTTTAGTAACAATAATTCCTTAAATCTAGTGTTAGTATATTTAATATTTACATTAGGTATGATAAAAAAATAGTTTTTTTTTTATAACACTTTTTAAATTACAAGGATCCCTCATAGGGTATAGGCCTCCCCCAGTTCCTTCCACTTGTTTCTGTCGAGTATACTTACGAGTATAGTAGTAGTATAATTTATAGTAGTATCATGAATAAAAGTGTTTTAACCAATAAAAGTGAATTATAAATCACCCTTCAGAGTTCCAAGCTATCTTTGCAGTATCAATAAGTTAGTCATACAAAAATAGCTACTTAAGAAGGTAATAAGCAAAGATAAATATAACTTCAGCAATGCTGTATAAGTGAATGTTACTAATACAATTTCATTCGCGCACTAAAATATCACAAACGCGGAAGTTTACTTCAATTGTCACCGTACCACTTATCATTCCCGCGTCGCGTGCTGCTGAAATTTATTCGCCCGCAGATGCGCGTACGCATCTTGGCACGTCGCCACCTTAGCGTTTATTTCTGATCACAATCCAACTAGGACTGTGTGTCAGTGATGAAAAGTCCTCTAATCCTTTCAAATAAGTAGCCACATACAGTAGTCACGTTAACTGCCTCCGAACCGGCGATAAAATCAATCTATTAGTATGTAATTTCATAATAAAATTAATTCATGAAATCAGTATTAAAGTAGGTAAAAATTAAACATGAAAGTTATCGTATTTTATTTTTTAACCAATTATATAAATACTCTTCTAAAAGTCTACAATATTTATATCTATACTAATATTATAAAGAGTTTGTTTGTTTGTTTGATTGAACGCGCTAATCTCAGGAACTACTGGTCCGATTTGAAATAATCTTTCAGTGTAAGATAGCCCATTAATCGAGGAAGGTTATATATTATCCCCCTATTCCCACGGGAACGGTAACCACGCGGGTGAAACCGCGCGGTGTCAGCAAGTAATAGATAAGTGAATAAATCTAACCAACTAAAGTTAAATAATAATGGGTAATTAAGTATTCATAAGAGGGCCTATTTCATTCATAAACATATTTTTAATTATATTCAAAAAGGACTGTAATCGATTAATAAGTTTTGTTCAAATGCAATTAGGTCACGGTAATTATGAAGTTTGTCTACTAACTAATGTACGAAATAATACATTAACAAAAAAAACTGAATGCACGATTGTTGATCTTGATGTATTCCCTCGTAAAGAAGCCATCTCCACCCCTAGGAGCAATCTTTGAAAGATGACTTTCACTCTCACTTTACGTTTAGAGTGAAATAAACTTATTTTAGTATTTAGTACGAAATTAATTGCCCCACAAAACATCGGGCGAGGGGGATTTACGTATTTTACGTATTATTGGATGGATTTGATGGCGGCCCGGGATTATAGTGACTCATTCCGTAGTAATGCTTAATAAAATGTTACAGTATAATGAATTGCTTTGCTTTTTTCGTACTATTGTAAAAGTGTTATCGGTCTGTGCCATTAAATATTTTCTTTTACATTGCAAAAGCTATAAGGCATGACGTCGCAGTTGGTAGTGCTATGGTTCTCAACAGTGAGGTCCTAGGTTCGATTCATATGCAGTCAAGGGCTTGTCTTACAAAAAGGAAGGGTCATGATTTTAACAATATATACCAATACATTCTCGAGTCAGTACGACACGTCGCATCAGTAATTTTCAATATTATTCATGAAAAACGGCGTCTTATGTTTTGAAATATTTTTAAAACTGCTTACAAACAACTAAAGAAATAAGATGGAGTATTTTTTATTGATAATTATTGATTATTATATGAATTAACATAATTGTTGTTAGTGTTGAATTTTATAAAAAGTTTGTAGTAAGTAGATATATACGGCTTCAGTACGCTGCTCGTAAAGACTAACTCCGGTAACTTAACCAAAATTTTTCAAAATTCAACACTAACAACAATAATTAAGTACGTAAATTAATATAATAATCAATAATTACCAATAAAAAATACTCCATATTTGTTCTTTAGTTGTTTTTAAACAGTTTTTGGTTAGCTGGCTCTGTGGTTAAAACAAAGATTAAACTTAAACCCTGTGACTCGAAATCTGAACAAGACAAGTAACTTACCATCACGTTTATCCAATACCTACTTATTCATGTAGGTATAAAACAATGCAATAAATGACTTACTTGACCTTGTATATTGACAGTTTTATTACGCATAATGTTGTGTGTGTGTGTGTGTGTGTGTGTTTGTATAGCAATAAAAGGCAGAGGCACAACACACGCAACTGTCATAACATCATTACTGCCAGCGTTAATGACCGGGGTATATATAGGCAGACTGAAGAGTAATGGCCGTTTTAAACAAAGACTAATCATATACCTACGTAATAATACCTTACCTTATCAGCCGATAGACGTCCACTGCTGGACATAGGCCTCTTGCATGGACCTCTACGCACAACGATCTCGAGCCGCCAGCATCCAGCGGCTCCCTGCAACCCGCTTGATATCCTCGGTCCACCTAGTGGAGGGTCGCCCAACACTGAGCTTTCCGGTGCGGGGTCGCCATTCCAGCACCTTGGGACCCCAACGTCCATCGGCTCTTCGAACTATGTGGCCCGCCCATTGCCACTTCAGCTTCGCGACTCGCTGAGCTATGTCAGTGACTTTAGTTCGTCTGCGGATCTCCTCATTCCTGATTCGATCACGCAGAGAAATTCCAAGCATAGCTCGCTCCATCGCCCGCTGAGTGGCTTTGAGCCTTCTAATAAGGCCCATAGTCAGCGACCAAGTCTCGGATTCCGAGTAATAATATCATAGAGACAAATACCTCAACCCTTACCCTTACCTTAGTACCTTAGCTCAGTGGATATGACCTCTGCCACCGATTCCGGAGGGTGTGGCTGCTTCGAATCCGGTCCGGAGCACCTTCAACTCTTCAGTTATGTGCATTTTAAGAAATTAAATATCAAACGGTGAAGGAAAAACATCGTGAGGAAATCTGCATTCCAGAGAATTTTCTTAATTCGCTGCGTGTGTGAAGTTTGCCAATCCGCATTGGGCCAGCGTGGTGGACTATTGGCCTAACCCCTCTCATTCTGAGAGGAAACTCGAGCTGAATATGGGTTGATAATATAAAAAACCTCAACTAACGGGCGCCCGTGATAGTCCTTTTTAATAAGGCCGTCTTTCTTAGCAGATTTCGATTTTCGACTAAGTATAAACTACCTCCCTGTCAAAATTTCAACTTTACTCTAGACCTAGATCGAAGACTAATTAGGAAACCCCAGCAGAGAATAGAAACTTTTACATAAATAAGTTTGTTTCGTCACTTTCTATAAAAAAATGAGGATTTAACGACTAAAACAAAACGAAAAATGCTTAAATCATTACTTGACAGGAGTCATCTGATCAAAAAAGAAGTGAATAAACTCTTAGAAGGGGAGTCTGTGATAGTACTTAAACGGTTGAGGGTCTGGACTCTGGACCCTTGAAACCTACCTTTCAAAATAGTTCAAACTCTACAATTGACTCCCTGTCTACCTATCGTACTATTATATTTGACTACCTATTTTAAAGACTCTACCACCGGGCAGTGGCGTGCATAAGGTTGTTGATCAGGGTATGCATTAGAAAAACAATTTAACCGAACTGGGCTAATGTGCATTGTTTACGCATTAACAAAATATTTGTTAGGGTATGCATGTATGAAATGCACACCACTGCCACCGGGTTGCATCTAATTACACGCTTTCAATTTAAAAAAAAAAAACAATGTATCCACAGTAAAAAGGTTTCATAACCAAAACGTCAAAAGGAAACTAACCTTTTCACAAAAAAGTAACACAATACCTCATAATAAAATCGATAAAAAATCGATTTCTATCTTTCGATTCCGAGAACTCGATGTTCAAATACAATACGATTTGCAATTTACACAAATTAATATGCACCGTTCATATACAAGTGCATTTTGTATTGTCCCGTTCAAGGTTACAATGTCTCGGAGACCAATACACGTCAGCCCAACTTAACACGTAAATACACCTTATTATTGTTACATACGCGCACAGATATAAAGAAAATAGACGAAATACAAACAAGATCAAATGTTATAGTCTAGCCCGTGCTACAGACGATCGTTTTTAACTGCGCAGTTTTAACTGAACAGTCGAACTGTGTGCCTAGTGGGAGTTTTCGATGTTTTTATACTGTTACTATCGCGTTGACGTAAACGCGAATTTATACGGAATTGAAACAGTTGTGCAGTTATGCAATTCGCGTTTACGTCAACGCGGTCGTCTCAGTATCGTACTGCCACTAGGCCCTCTGTTCAGTTATATCGTCCGTGTCCGTCAGTTTTAACTGTACAGTGTTTTATAATGACTGACTGAAAAGTAAACGTACGAACGTAGCGCAGGTAAGAAAATGTGGCGACCTTCAACATTTCAAAGTTATCTAAGATTTACTTAGATGGCTAGTCGCAGTGGCTAAGGACCATTCCTTCTGCATCCAAAGTCGTTCGATTCACAGAATGGGGAAATTATTGCGCGATGAGCATGAATGTTTTTCAGTGTCTGGGTGGTGGTAATATACGTATTTATATGTGTTAGTGTTATACATGTTTTATCAGCTATCTATTTATTAATTTAAAGTACTACCCATAAAATAAGCTAAGCTTACTTTAGGCATATGTTTTCTGCTGCTTTGGGGCTGGGTACCACTGTGTGTACTTTCCAAGTACCTAATACGTATATTTATGCTCCTTCCTAAACCACTATGATCCAAATTCATTTCTAATTACCGTACTTACTTGTGTTAGGAACAAATAGGGTAAGAAACATTCTACGCATGACCTAGTTGACCGTTAAAATAGACTGACAATTTGCTGACAACGATAATGACACTTATACGGACATTTTTGTAAATGTCTTTCTATTTTCGTTTAGTCTGTGTATACGCACTGTCTATTCTCGTCCATACTGATTCACAGTGGGAGTCCGTACAAATACAAGTAAACGTAAAATCTGCACTGAAACGCAATAACCGTATGCAACCTTGTCTAACTGAATACCTTCTGAGTTCACGTAACACGATCTCCGAGCGCTCACTGCGATAAAGTTCTACGTTTCATTAGTAATTTTATTGTATGCATTTAAAGTTTAGTGTTGTGTTGAAGTTGTGATATATTTGAGTTTACTGGCTATCTCGTTACTGCGGAATGGCATTAACTGTTATTGTGTTTAGATTCAGTTGCTGTGAACGGTAGCAGTGCCTCTCGATGGCTTCCTCATTGAACGATGAAATTATATTTACCTACTAAACACACAAATACCTACAGTTGAGTATTATCAAGATAGCAAGACAAAATTAAGTCTGGAAATTAAATAATATCTTCAAATGAAACATATATTGTCACTCACTGACAAAATATAATAATCATCAAAATTGTTAGGGTAGGCACTTCCTGAAGTCATAGGAAGAATTTTGCTCTACATACCTTAAAATAGGGGGAAAAAAGTTTGTATGGAACTTAACTCTTATGTTTCACTCAAGACTTGGCTTTACATGAAAATGTTTTGGTGGGATAATAAAACTTACTCATAACTCCAAACATAAGCATGTCAAATGCGTCTCACAAATCCACGGACATTTTCGGACAAAAGCAAAAATACATTAAAATTAAACATCCCAAGGACACTCTCAAATATTAAAAGCGAATCGTGCAAGAGTTTCCTCCACTTTTGTGTTTTGTCATCCGCCAAAATGTATTTCTCGTTTCAAGGATCACTGGAGGGTCTTTTTGTGAGTCGTGTTCTCCGGCCCCCGTATCCGTTTCTTACTTTAATATTCATAAGTAAATTGGTGGGATGATCTCCTGTGGCTCCTCGGGGATCCTTTTTTTATTTTTAATACTCATTTTAATACATTTGGATGCGTGTTCGTGATTTTTGACGACGTTCTGTGGAGCGTCGCCTTTCGTTGCGTCTTTAGAATCAGATTTTCTGAATTAATATTAAGTATCTTTATTTTGTTACATTTTCCCTTTTCATTATTTATATCTTTTTTGTTACCTTTTGCAGCACTTCTTATTATTATTATCGCACTTGTTTAATGATTTTTCGAATAGTTTAATGTTTAAAAAATTATATCGTTTCAAGATTTGAAAACTACCTTTTAAGTACTCGTTTATTACGAGTCAGTATATTTAGTATGTCTTTATAATTTTCAGAAATTTCATTTTATAAGTTGTAATTAATATATTAGGAATTATGACGATTTCGATTTTATCGCTGTTTTATTTAAAGCTGACTTAGTATTTCGCAGTTCACCTACATCTGCCTTATTAAAGACTTGAAATACTTAGAAAGACTGCGTACTTGAAGGAGTGCCTTTGCCTCTTAGTAATGTTATGTGTAAAACCAAGAATGTATATTTTGTGGTTATTTTCAATAAAAACTTTTATTCAACCACAGACAAAGCACTTAGTGATCTTATCAGCTCTTCAGATTATCGTCTAGCCATGTCCTTTCAGGGACAATGAAACAACTGAACACTTGTTCTGTAGAATACAAAATTTTGACAAAACCGTGTAGTAAAAGATCCGGCATAAGATACATATACCCTCATCTGACATTTATTTGGGATATTAAATAATTATAGTTATTATTGCAAATAGGTTGCCTAGTAAAATTGCGGCCAGATAGTATTAAATAATAATTCTTTTTTTTTAATTTATTTCATCTTAATTCTCTTATTACAAATTATGACTCTCGTTATGATTAACAGAATTGAAAACGTATAGGTTACCTGCTTTCACATTGGAACTGTGGTGTTGCCAGATATAAATAACACTAGATTAAAGACAATCAATTTTGGTTAATTTTGGTTATGGACAAACGGTTTCTTATGTGTCTGGTCTTAATTTAACTAGGCAACCTCTTTTTTTAATGTGTCAGTGTGAATCATTTCAGTAATAAATAACAGATGAGGGTATTTAAACTTCTCATCAAAACATCGAAACAGATCGCCTAAACAGTACTTGCGGATTGTTTCGATTTTTTAGATGAGAAGTATATTTCTAATGCTGGATCTTAGACCAGTCTCAAGACAGGTAAAGCTGACTCATTTAAATATCGCCCTCACCACCTCCGAGATAAGGGATTAAAAAGAGCACAGCATCCAACGAGACGACCACTTGAACGCGACGGAGCAATCATCCGAGACGCTGGCAAAAAATGAAAACAAGTCGCGAAAGGAAAAAAAGGAAAATATAACAAAAAAAAATGAAAAACTCAAGAAGGGTGGAATGGAAAAGCAAATGGAGAATGATCTTGTAAAATATTAGATGGCTGAAGTGCTTGGTATACCTAAGGAGTAAGGGTGTGGAACAGCAATTTGCCGATTTTTTTTTGTAGCTAAGATTATTTACTTAGTACTTATATTAGTCACACACAAAAGTAAAAAGAAAAACAGTGGACAAAGAAACACTTATCTCTATAAGTGATCTCTGCCAGTGATCTAAAAGAAATGGATAGGTATATAATAAAAGTAATTCAAAATTCAAATGAAAATATAAATTATAACAGTACATATATACACAAATATATGTGATGATTTTTTTTTGTTTGACATGGATTCGTGGGCTCATATAGCATGCTAGCACAGGCCCGCGGCCTCGTCCGCTCTTTAATATCCTTAATCAGCGGATCTCTCCTAACTATATAAAATACCTCCCTACCAAATTTCATCTTTGTACCTAAGTGGTTTTCGAGATTTCATGACCTTTCGTTTTTATTGCATTTAGATAGGCAAGGTGACTGTTTATCATAAGTAAATGCTTAAAGAGTTAAAAACATTTCAAACCCTTAGGTAAAAAGCCTCAGGGTTGCCTGTCATAGATTGTATTTCTATAGATACATAGCAAGTTCGTCATGCAAGATAATAACAATATTTTGAAGAATATTTTTTTGGAAAATTCACTTACCATCTTCTCATGTATGATCCTATTTAGCTTCTTTACATTCTTATACACAATTACTTTGTGCATGTGCTTGTCATCTAACCCCTGTGATGCAGATGGACCGATTTGGATGAAATTTCTTGTGTATATTTGAATGGGTCCCTGAATGGTTTCAAAACACAATTAAAACCGGTAGAGAGCATGGCTATGGTAAAGCTGTACCTACTTAAAATACCTACTACCTAGATATACCAAACATAACAACTATCGGATCCCGTAAAAATATACATACCTAGGGAATAATTGGTTTATTTTGCTATTATCTGCGAAAAACCGACGAATCCATGCAACAGGGTCACCAAGATTCGACGCAATACTACAAACAAATCCCACGTACAAATTCTGTCCCAATGCAGATTGCCAGACTCACACACGTAAAACCTTATAATCAATTAATTTTGTTAATAAGACCTTTTATTTGTCGATCTCTATCTCATTTATAACAACGTCAGTCTGTCTGTCCGCCTGTAACTTGATAACAGCTTCGCGTTCAGAGCCTGTAGCCAAGTGGCATGTCGATTCTCTTTCTACGATCGCAAACGCTTCGATAACTAGAAAAATGGCAATGATAGATCCGATCGACAACTTGAACACGTGACCTGTCGATAGCAAATGCCATTGCTATAGATTTTTCTAGTTTTCGAAGCGTTTGCGATCGTAGAAAGACAATCGCTATGCCACTTGGCTACAGGCCCAGTTCCTACGTCCACAAGTAGGTACAGTATGAAATTAATGTACACTCAGTTTATTTATACTATCACCGCGGTGTGCATTTCCACATAATGCAAGTTTATTTACGCGATGAATATGAGCTTCCTTCGCCAAGTGATTTCTGATTGTGTAATCAATACTTTGGTTTGGTTTACACAAACTATTGGGAATAATATTAATTTTGGATATTGTTTATTGCAAAACCATGATTTTTAGTACTACCATCATTTATTCGATTGATTTTTAGTACTACCACCATTTATTCGATTGATTTTTAGTACTACCATCATTTATTCGATTGATTTTTAGTACTACCACCATTTATTCGATTGATTTTTAGTACTACCATCATTTATTCGATTGATTTTTAGTACTACCATCATTTATTCGATTGATTTTTAGTACTACCACCATTTGTTCGATTGATTTTTAGTACTACCATCATTTATTCAATTGATTTTTAGTACTACCACCATTTATTCGATTGCTCATTAGCTAGGATTGTTAATATCTCTATCTTTAAGTCGTGTAATAATCAGGTACCTATAACTGAACTGATATTGATATATTCAAGATTATCTAAAGATTTTCAAGAAGAAATATCTGGAGCCTTGAAACCTGCTACCTTCTAAAGCTATAACTCCTAAAATCCATAATTATCTACCGCACCTCCTAGCATAGACTCACAATTTTTAGCCTTCATTTGTTTCAATGTCTACTAAAAATTGCGGTCGCCAATCCCAAGCCAAATTCCAAAAAACGAGTAACCACAAAGCGACAAGGTATCGTTAACCATATAGAGCCACTTTTGTCTCCTATTATTTACTACCATTCTTGGCTTATCCATTAAATGGTAAAAATCTTCATTTGGACGAAAATTAGTCTTCAAATACAACCAGAACTATATCGCCAGTTTTAAGAGTAATGAACGCCTCATGCAGGCAGCATCCAAAACAATGCTTTCACGTTTTTATACATACGTTTGTGGTTTTCCCAGCTTTGTGTTTGACTTTAAAAACCTCTTATGAAGAAGGCTAAAAAACAAATAACGGTACAAAGTCCTTAGAGTCGATAGCGACCGTAAGAATCGGGCTAGACGGCTGACGGTTTTAGCTGGAGGAAAAACGGATCGAAAATAAAGTAAAAATCGAGACATCCCAAGAAGAGGTCTCAAGCGAACCTTGAAGTTTTCGGTGGGGGCGTGTTACACCGAGGCGAGCGAGCGCAGATGGACTTCGTTGCATACTTGTGTATTACTAGATACACAAGTTATCACTAGATACACAAGTATTCATTATTCCCTAGTAGCCGTCGACAATGATGTATAGTCTAAAGGACTACTTGCCTGCCACTTATTATATAACATTTATACTCAGAAACTTCATGTAATCCATTATGTCAACGTCGTTTTCTTTCCGTTTTTTGCAGGATTTTTACCAACATGTAATAATAATATTAACAACTAGCGGACGCCCGCGACTTCGTCCGCGTGGACTACAGTTTTTCACAAATCCCGCGTGAACCATGGATTTTTCAGAATGAAAAGTAGCCTATGTATTAAAATCTATTTCTATTCCAAATTTCAGCCAAATCGCTTCAGTAGCCGCAGCGTAAAAGTGGAACAAACATACTTACACACTTACACACTTACACACTTACACACAAACTTTCACCTTTATAATATAAGTGTGACAACGAGTTTTAATTCATTATTTTAAATCTTCTGTTTATGGTATTTAGTTTGAATACAAACTCATTATTGTAAGATAAACATATGTCTAGTGTCGACTTTTAGAGATGCTCTGGAATATACCATCATCACAATCTTTCCAATTCAATACACATGTGTGGTATTGTCATCTTGTGTGTAGCGTACATATAACATACACATATTCTTGTAGATGAAGTAAAGTAGCCAATCAATAGATAAAATAAGTTGCAATTGCTCGCCACGGTGTAACATGAAGCCGAACCTTTGTTTTACGTCTCTCGCCATACCGTATCATTAACTCGAAGTGGATGGAGTTTTTTCGACTTTTTAACGTTAATCCTTTTTTTTATTTATGGAAAAGCCGGTGTCACTGCATCTTTGAGTTTTTGGAGGGTTCGCGCCAACGCTTAATATGCGCTGATTGCGGATGGCATTAATTAGAATTCTGTCAACAATTTTTGTAAAGGCATTTCGAGTATGTTTTGACGCCATTTTTGTAACTCGTATTGGATTCGTTCTCCTTTGTAAAGGCAGGTGATGGTATAAAACAAATAATCTATCGGCTTTTGAATCGGCATGTGGCAAGTAGGAATGGCGGATTGATTTTTTTATTATAACGATTTCTTTCTGTAAAATATGGCTTAATATTTGAAAAACCCGAAAAAAAGCATAATTAACACAAAAAAGCTTGATGTTGATGAAAATGTTGTCATTCTAAAATTGTACATATCGAGATACGCGGCAGCGTATAGACCAAATTCAAGCGAAAGCCGGCCAGTATATTAACTTAACACAAAACATTTAGATTATTATTTACGAAGATAGATCATTATTCATTTTGCTTTATCCTTTAGGAGAACGTTTGCGTTGCGTTTAATTTTCTATATTTAATGACCTCTTTCCTTAATTTCTCTATGAAGGAAAGTATAAAGAAAATTTCAATAATTAACACTAATAATTTAATACTAGTATACTCCTATATAAGTTTTATATACCATAACCAGTTCTTTGCGGCTAAACCACTGGTAAACTATCCCATAGATCTTCCCTTCACAGAACCACCATTGTTTATAAGCATTCCCATGACTGCTAGTGGCAGAAAGGGTTGGTCACGCTCCTTAAGAATTAATTAACTTTAGTTTTAATAACATTTTATTGTTAGCGAATGATTTTTTTTTTCTAAAACTTTCACTATTAGGAAAAAACCTTTAAATACAGTTAATGTTTTGTGGCGGTTGGTAATATACAAAAAATATAATAAGTGTACCAAATTTCAACTGAAATGGTCTAGTACATTCGGAGAAAACAGACAGACATTAAAGTGTGTCCGAGTGATATTATAATTTATAAGGGTTCCATTTTTGTACTATGTACGTTCGAAACCCTAAAAACAGGTCTTGGGTTTGATTTCCTAATCGGGAATTTAGAATTTTATATTTTCTAAAATTACTAGTCTGCGCAAAGTAGATTTCTGTTATGGTTATTTACCACCCTGCAAACATCGCAAAGGATGTATCGCAAAGGATTTATAGTACAATGTAGAGTCTACTTTACCAAGAAGTTACCTACAGTAATTTAATCTCATTGTATTGAAATTTTTGATTATGTTTATTATTTTTTAGGAAAAATCAACAGCCTTTAAATCCTCTATTTAAAATATTTATTTAAAAAGTAAACTCCATTAAAATTAGATTCTACTGATCTAGCTTGGATGGGTGGATTTTTTTTAAATCGCATTATTTATATATTTTTACGAAAGAACATGATTTTTTGATGTAGATGTAAACCACAGCATAAAATTTCTAGGCCCGATGATAACTAAACATTACATCCGTAAACATCGCATTACAATAATCTTGTTCATTTTATTAGCAAAAGTAAGACGCCTGAGCCCATAAAACTGGAATGAATGACAAAAAATATAATTCCTTCTTCCGATTTCATTACGATATGTTTAAAATATTGCCGAGGGTTTGTTTGGTACAAAGAATGTAAGGAAAACTGACGCAGGGCCACGAGATTTGAAGCGAAAGTTGTTGCGTTTATGGACACAAAGGAAACAATGATTAAAGTTATTTCTAGCTGATTCTGTGGACTTAATTCAATATACAATGGCTACTTATTTGTTCCATGATATGGCAATAATAAAAAAATAATATCTAGTTCGAACTCGGCTAGCTTTTATCTTTAAGTTTTACCATTGCATTAAAAATGTAAAAATAAAGAAGTGACGACTCAAAATTATTGTCTTAAGGTTTTCTATACTAATATTATAAAGAGGAAAGATTTGATTGTTTGTTTGTTTGCATTGGATAGGCTCTGAAACTACTGGACTGATACGATAAATTCTTTTTCCAATGGAAAGCTACATTATCAGGTAGTGATAATGTTTATGTGACATTTTATCCCTTTATTCCAATGGGAATGAGAACTACGCGGGTGAAACCGCGGAGTTTTGCTAGTAATTAATATTTTTTTTTACATACTGAATAATATGAAGCAGTCATCATCATCATTATCTACTCATATTCGGCTCACTGCTGAGCTCGAGTCTCCTCTCAGAATGAGAGGGGCTATTCTAATAAGTAGTCCACCACGCTGGCCCAAAGCATTAATATTAATTAAAAACCTGTAGTATTATACAATTGATGTCCTCTGAATATGAGACTTATTTGAAAAGCAATGGCCCGAACGTCAGGTATATAGGTAATTTATGAGACTACGAGGACTTTGTGGGATCTACATTTTTTATTAGAACTGATTTGCTTTGATGATATTTGATTTGAGATATGAAGAGATTTTTATTAAATTTTTATCTACATTATGAGGTACAGTTGAGGGTTTCTCGGTTATGTGTGCTACTGTATACCAATAAAAATATTTTTTGATAAACTCATGATTTTTATATTTGTGTGTAATATATGGACCATGACACTGCAATAGCCAGACATACCTTTTTTATGAAAACTGAAAGTTTGTCAAATAAAAAATCATAATAAATTATATTTATATAAACTCATGATTTTTTCCTTTGTATGTTATATATGAATATAAATAAATAAATAAATAAATATACTTAAACAATACACATCACTATCTAGCCCCAAAGTAAGCATACAGAGTAGCTTGTGTTATGGGTGCTAAGATAGTTGATATTATAATTATAATATTAATATACAATTATATACTACATATAAATACTTATATAATGTATAAATACACACAGACACTGGAAAACACCCATGCTCATCATACAAATATTTTCCAGATGTGGGAATCGAACCCACGGCCGTGGATGCAGAAAGCAGGATCACTACCCACTGCGCCACGCGGCCGTCAAAATATGTAATATAATTATGTACAAACCTCTTTTTATGAAGGCTGAAAGTTTGCAAATAAAAATCATGATTTTACCAATAAAAATATATTTTGATAAATTTATAATTTTTTCATTTGAGTGTACAAAAATTTTAAAAAGTTTGATTGACATTTAATATCTTGTAAACTAAAAGCACTTGAGAAAATACTTGATATTGAAATCAAAAACAGACACTTCAATTTTATTTATATGTATGTATTGATGATAATATTATTCTATTGTATCGACAAATTAATACATTCCAAAAGCCAGACAAATCTGTATTCAGTAAAGACGCGATTTCCCAAAAAAATCATCATGAAATTTCTAATTCCCAAAAATAAATTCCACGTAATCCGCAAAGACGCGTACTTAGTGAGACGTTGTAATTCGTAAGAAAAAGGAAATACAAACCGACACCCGGTGGATTTCCCCCGCGGATACGTTTTCTTTTTTGTATTTACATTTTTCACGTTTTCCATAATATTAGCGGGGTGGTAAATCACACTAATATTATAAAGGCGAAAGTATGTGTGTAAGTATGTATGTTTGTTATTCCTTTGTACAGCGGCTACTGAAGCGATTTGGAAATAGACTTTATTCTGGATTAACACTTTCCCTGCTGGTCTAACAATGCAAAAAAAAATCCCTACCATGCTAAGCCCAACACAACAGTTGTGTTTTTCGCACTGTTGTCACGACAAAGCAAAAACCTTGTACGTTCTGCTAAAAACGCGCGTCGCGTGTTCACGCGCTGGCCTGGTCTAAGACTGCTATCACACACACGCAGCGTGTCTAGCTAGAGGTAGGTATATTTTATGTTATATTATATGTTATATTATTATTTTTTGTGTTATAAATAATATATATTTAATTTTATAAGTATTTAGTGATTTTATTATTACACCTAAGAAGCTTGTCTATTGCAAATTAAGTTCTGAATCAATGTTATTATTGTATAATTGTATTTTACAATCATTTTAGAAATTTAAAAAAAGTATAAATAAATACAAAATAAATTTAACAATGTTTGTTTTCTAAACATTTGGTTTTTGCTTGTAAATTACGAATAGGCTCCCAAAGAACTGGACCAATTTTAAAAATTCTTTCATTAGTGGAAAGCTACATTATCTGCGAGTAACGGAGGCACATTTTATCCCGTATTTCTACGGAAAAAAAAAGTCAAATCGAGGTTGCAAAATTTAAAATTCGTTTATTTCAAGTAAATAAGCAGTTCTGAAATGTCAAGTTATGTCATGATACATTGGTGGTAAGTAAATTAAAAAAAATTAAACTGACGTTAGGAGGGTTGGCCCGAGAAGAGCCCACAACAAACTCAGCCAAGGTTTTTTTTTTCTTTACCACCATTTTACTAACTTATCTAAAACTAACTATACAATTATTGTATAGTGCAGTTCAATAAAAATAATCACATCTAATTCCAGGTACTGTAATATTTATATAAATTAATTATTTTTTACTTAAACTATTCTGTTATTAAAAATTATTCACAAAAAAAATTTATTACATAAATATAAAATGTACGACTGAGAATAATATTTATTAAAGTTCAATTAAATAGTACAAGTTAACTTATATTATAGTCAAACATTATAAAGTAATTTTAAAAGTAGGTAAGTACACATTTTCAGTTAGTCATTACCAGCTATTACTAAAATATTACAACAATAGGCTGTAGTACATCCAAATAAAAAATAAATAAAAAAAACAAAACCCCCGAGAAAAAATAATAAAAATAAAATATACACAAACATAAAAAAATATAAATAAATATAAGTACAATATAAATATAAATAATTAAAGAATATATATTATTGATAATTTATACTAAATAAAAATAAAAAATAAATAATAAAATACTTGAAAAAACAAAAACCCCAAGATAAACTAAGTATAAATATAATATTTAAAAAAAATATTCGGGCCCCCCATCCCACTCCTCTTCGGAGTTGTCCATGACCCCCCAGTCATTATTGGGCTCATCAACAAGGTCATGGGACCTTGGTGATGAGCCCATTGCAACGGTAGAGGGCGCCGGACTCCCCTCAGGGCTTGACAGCCATAGCTCTGTAACAAAACACAATAGAGATAACATTATTTTCTGGGTATGTTTATTTTAAGACTTCTAAACACAAAATGGTATGATAATTTTTCACAACTTGAGCCTCAATAGCTCAGTGGTACAGAGGCTAAACTCAACACCTAGAGATGGTTCTCATACCCACTCCTATCACAGTCTAGATGTGCAAATATCACAGTGCAAATATTCTTTCAATAAAAAAAGTACCTGCTTGTAAAGCTGCCGCAGCAGCCTCTGCCGCATCAGCAGCATCAGCAGCTGCGGAAGTTGAGGGAGTCGGCTCCGGCTCCCGGTCTACAGATGTCCTTCCATGATAAAAAGTGAAAATTAGTCATAATGTTTATTAATTGATAGGCATAGAAGGTGACTACAGAATCAGTAATTGACAGATGGAATACCTTTTTGGCCTTTTGGCCTTTTGGCCTGAAGGCTTGGATTGATCCCCCGGGGATCCGGGGCGTTTCTGCCCCACCGGGGTGGTGGTCCTCTGTTGCGATGCTTCACTGAAAAAATAAAACATTTTATGACATTCATCACAGTTTAATAACTGAACCGATTTAAAAAATCTTTATATTCCTCTATCGCGCAGAGTATGATAATGTGTGCTCTGCGATAATGTGTGCTCTGCGTTTATTGCGTTTTATTTTTTTACATGTCGCGTAACGGATACGAACGCATACGATACGCGACCGCACCGCAACCGGTCGCGTATTGTATTACGCGTATTGTCGTCCGTTACGAGAAGTCGTCCATTTAGGAGTCAAATGGATAAAAGAATTAATCAATAAAACATGTACTTACCTCATTGCAAAATTTGCGCAGACGCTCGTCGTCGTTGACACCGACAGGGAAAGAAAAGATCGCAAACGGCACAACAGATGATAAAATTTTTCAATTGACATTGACATTAGATTCATTTATTTTTCATGTATTTTTTGTGGCGGCTTCAAGTTCTATCGTAACTAACTGCGTAAATTAAAGCATGGATATAACATTTCAGAGAATTTTCAAGGCCACCAACTATTATATAACATATTATTACGAAAAAATATTTGTTGTAATATTACGACGGGGCAATTTGAAGGCATAGCCCGGACGGCTGCCGCCCTTTTGTCGGTAAACTGGCGGGAACTAATGTGTAAAAAAAACAATAGCGTAATAAATAGGTAAACAATAACAATTTATTACTGAGCAATTTATTGGTAGGTACAGAAGCGGTATGGTTTACCTATTTTTTATGCTCCGTGTACAAAGTCAATAGGAATTAGAAAGAAAATACATTTGTTTCAAATATTTTTTTTTAGTTTGTTATTTTTTGTTTGTTTTGTTATTTTTTTTTCAATTGTTGTAATATCTAACTTGCCGACATTTTTTTTAACAGACTTCACAAAATCAGGTCAAAAAATCAAAATCAAAAAATGTTTTTTTATGTATGTAACTGTTGTATATATGACCGATTTGAATATTTTTTTTTGGTTTGCATGGGTATTATTACCGAGGTGGTCCCATTTTTTCATGGGATCTTTGAGAAATCTAGATGAACTTTCAAAAATCGTAAGCGCGACTATAGCGTTTGTTAATATTTTCATAAAGCACTTTAAATCACTACAATTTGATGAAGGTCTGGAGTCGATCTGACGATGAAGCTGAAACACAGACGATTCCATCGTCTCTTCAACGGTTGCTACCTTATGATTGGGTTTGATTATTTGTATTGATGAGTCCTTTCCACCTAGACGGTTTGTGACTGTCACTATGGGTCTAAGGAACCCTAACAATGTGGACCCCAAAGGGGTGAAATGCGCCCCACCTCCGCGCCTTCCTGTGATTGCCGTCTTCCTGACTATGCAAATCTCCACCACTATCCAGCAAAATTAATAATGAATAAAAACGATAAATTAAAATGAATCCATCTCCAAGTTATGCTTGGGCATAAATTCAAAATAGATCAGATCCAAAACAATCTAAATGAGTTTGCATGCATTAAAATTATGTAATCAACTAGGTAAAATTAGAAATAAAATGCATGCAGTGAAATAGGAAAAAGATTTACAGTTAGCATGCAATAAATAAAATAATATATATAATACAAAGACATAAAGGAGAACTCATATGAGATGCTTATAAAATAGTATCCGTATCACACTGCACAACCCTTCTGTGTTTATCGATTCAGTGGTTTCTGTGTGACATATACATTGATATAATTTAGAAAATGCTTTACACAAAATTAATATAAAAAAAAAACAACTGCTTATTCTGATTCTCAAATAATATTACACGCAAAGCAAAGCAATAAAAAATAGGCAACTACAACTGAACCAAAAGAGTTCCTTTATTGTGGAATTGTGCAAAAAAAATATTGAAAGTATAATGCCATGTTGGCAAGAAAAATTTAATACCTGTGAAATTCACCAAAGCAAGGTATACATAACCCAGGTTTTTTAATGCATAAGGGACAATAAAATAACGTTGCTTTGCGAACTTTTCGCTTTTTTAAGCAGTGCGCACAGTCTTTTCTTTTGGTTTTGTTTTTATCATTTTTAGGCAAGTAAGCTATTGTATGGACGCGTTGCGATGACGAAGTAGAAGGTCTATTGGATACCTCAGTCTCAGTTAGTCTGTCAGTCGGTGTGTCAAACTTTTTTAATAACATTTTTACTACATTTAGCCGGAAATCGAAAAATGACATGGATCTACTATTGTCACCTGACCGTTTCTTTTGTTCATTGAACATCTTGAAACAGTTCAGGAGCATTACTTGCATTACGTGTATTACTATTTTTTTATACCATCTGGTTGACTTCTTATATGACTGATAATATGATAGCATTTGATCTTTTAGATCAACACCATTCATATATTTGTTGTATTCTACTATAACTTTTGGTTTCAGTTTAACCTGACCATGACTGTTACTAGATTGAACGAAATCAGAGTGATGTTCAGTCGAAATCATCAGTACATTCCTTTTATCCCTATAATTGGTGACGCATACACCACGTGCATTATATCTAGTAAGCAATGTACCTCTAGCGATCTTCGACTTAGTTATCCCTGGATTCCTTGCTCGATTAGCTCTAAGCGTGCCTGTTAAATATGTACGTTGTTGCAACAACTTTTCTGCTAGTGTCACACTATTATAAAAGTTGTCTGTATAGAGAGAGCGCCCTGTGTTTAGGTAATCTTCCATAAGCATCATTACTACTTTATCAGCATGGCCTTTGCCTTTAAGTAAAGCATCATCTGATCCACAATACATATGCATTTTCTGCGTTATGCCATTTGTATCTGTAAGTACATATAATTTAACTCCATATTTATGCCTTTTGCCTTTAATAAATTGTCTAATTCTTAATCGTCCTCGCCACAGTACAACACTCTCGTCAATTGTTAAATTTTTTGGTGGATTGACTAAAGTTTTCATAAGTGAGTTAAAAAAATCTATTATTGGTTTGCAATATCTATTAGGGTCAGTGTCACTGTATGAATTACTATCGGAAAAAGTTAGGTTTCGAAGTATTAACAGAAATCGGTCCCGGGACATGAATAGTTTAAAAGGCAAATTAAATAATTTATCTGTACTCCAATAATAATTGAGCCTACTTACTGATATATGGCCCATATGGAAAAGTAACGCCAAAAAAATACGCATTTCGTCTTCGTTGGTGTTGTTCCATTTTAAAGACCTACTATGGGGGCCTGTACTTTCTAACATCAGGCGTAAACCATGAGTGTTTACGCTTGATACTAACATGGACATAAATGTGGAGCTAAATATTAAATTGAAAAAATCTATAGGGGACTCAGCTGGACCAATGCTGAAATGGCCAACACCACTGAACGGGAACGTCTGCAGAGATCCCGTTGCTGTCCATTCTTCAGCCTCTGCGTGGCTGCTGCCTTGGGCAGGTGCCGGCTCTTCGTCATCTTCGGATGAAGATGCCGAAGAAGCACTGAACTCCTCCCTACAGATACGAAAACTTTACTAGTCAGATATTTAGAGAATGAGGATGATGAATATATAGATTTTTATTATACATTCGGGTAAATAAGGTAAATGTTAACTAATTTATACATAAAAAGCAAAGATTGACTGGATATTTGCAAAATAAATAAGATTATAAAATTTCAAAATCTATTAAAAATCTTTTATCGTAATTTGATGAAAATTCATACAGTTTTAGCTTCCTCACATTAAATGTGACATTTTTAATAAATGAACTATAAACATAAACGCAGAAATAACAAAGATATTAGTAATTTTGTTTAAACGCCCATACAAATTTAACGATCATTAATTGCCTACGACGTCATAAGTTCGTACCATTTTGTATGGGGCGTTTTTCAGGGATCCGCGGCAGCGCCTCAAATCTGACCCTTTAAATCCCTGTAGCTCAAAGTAATGATCGCAGTTACCCTGTTACTTTTATAAAATTGCTTTACTATTAGCATACTCTTAAATTTATATACTATTTATAAAACTGTCATCATCCCTATTAAATATGGATTTTATTGACATTTATAACTCAAAATGGCACTACGTGGATGATGTAAATTTTCGATAAGTATATATATATATAACAATTATCTTTATCTGTCATTACGAACCTAATCCATTTGGAACTTATCCAAAGAATAGACATATATTTACTTTACACGTTTCATATAACAAAAACTATAACAGCCACAAAAAAAGTAGGCAGATATTTAGAGAATTAAATATGGACGACATTTATAACTCAAAACAGCTCTACGCGGACGATGTAAATTTTCGATAAGTGTATAATATATAACAATTATCTTTATCTCTCATTACGAACCTAACCCATTTGGAACCTATCCAAAGGGTAGACATATATTTACTTTACACGTTTCATAAAACAAAAACTATAGCAGCCACAAAAAAGTCGGTTAGTCAGATATTTAGAGAATTATATATGGTTATGACATTTATAACTCAAAATGAATCTACGCGGACGATACTATATTCGACAGCAAAATCATAATAAAACAAAACAAACTTATCCATATTTTTGCGTAATTCCGTAATGCACACAAGAAAAAATCTGTTAAAATATTATTAACATACAGGAAGTTCAGTAGATCCAGAGGGGTAATCTCTATTACCCCTACAACAACACAATCTTAACGTCTTTATAATATTAATGATTCAAATAAAAAGAGGAAGATAATAGAAGATAAATAAAATATAAAAAAATTAACTCACGTATCTGAAAACATCTCGGCTAGTTCATCAAAGAGGTTGTCTGAAGACATGATGCTTGCTTGACGTTCACTTCACTACTGAATACTGATTGTAAAATGGAAAACCGGATTGTGTATTCCTCTATATATATATCGGCCGGTTATCCTATTGCTTGGTGGGAGAATCCCACCAAGCTATAGGATAGCGTCTAACCCAGAGGTTCCCAAACTTTTATATCTTATAGATCACTTTCTAATTGTCTAACTGGTTACGGTGGACCCCCTGTTAAATTTATATCCAAAAACTCGACAAAAATGTGATTAGATTGTGTGTGGTTGACAAAAATTGTGCAGCGAAAAAGTTATTTCACTAACTTGAATTTTTGATATTTACTCACAGCGCCAGGAAGCAATCAATTCACTATTATTTTATTTAGAAAACTCCGCATTCGGTATGAAACCAGATAAATTTTCGCTTACGGATCGTGAAACCCCATCTTTATGTCACGTCAACGTAGACCCCCGCTTAGTCGTCCGTAGCCCCTGGGGGTCCACCTGGACCACTTTGGGAATCTATGGTCTAACCGATTTTACAAACACATTTGGGGCGGCCGCTGTCCTTTGTCGGTAATCTGACCGACGAAAAAATAGCGTAATACTCATTATTTTTCCAGTAAAAATAGGTAAAAATAGCCATTTATTACTGAGCAATTTATTGGTAGGTACCGCAGCGGTAAGGTTTACCTATAGTTCTAAGCTCCGTGTACAATGTCTATATATATTTATTGTTTCAAATATTTATGTTTTTATTGTACTATTTAACTTGCCGACCTTTTTGGCTTGATGGAATCGTATCTTTTGTCTGTTGTATTTTTTGCAAATCTTGCAAAATATATGCATTTTTTTTTGTAAATGCAGTCTTTACCTACAGTGTAAGTAGCTGTAAACAGCTAAATATACTGTAGGTAAAGCTAGAGTCTACACTGTATATAAAGTGAATTACATGTTACATACTTATTATATATTTCAATTTTTAGTTTCAATAGTATGTTTTATTATAGTAAAACATACTTACTACAGGTACCTAATCAATATTGTTACATATTCAATAGTTGATAATTATATTGTTAAACACACCTTGCGTGTGGTATGTTGGCGCTCGCACTCGCGTCTCGTCCACCTGGACCACTTTGGGAATTTATGGTCTAACCGATTTTACAAACACATTTGGGGCGGCCGCTGTCCTTTGTCGGTAAACTGACCGACGAAACAATAGCGTAATACTCATTATTTTTCCAGTAAAAATAGGTAAAAATAGCCATTTATTACTGAGCAATTTATTGGTAGGTACCGCAGCGGTAAGTTCTAAGCTCCATGTACAATGTCGATAAACATTTTATTGTTAAATATTTTGTTTTTGTTGTAATATTTAACTTGCCGACATTATTTTGTCTGTTGTAATCTTGCACGTATTTCTTGCAAATCTTTTACCTCCGCCGCTACAGTACCTACATTGGCTACAGTAGAGGTATTTATAAAAAAAAATGTAAACATTTATTTATAATTTTATCCTAGTTAGCTATTTTATTTAAGTTCAAAGTGACATTTAAGATAATAATTAGGTCGCCGTTATAACATTTTGTATCGTTAACAGGAATGTTGAAGATACAAAATGTTATATAGGCTGTATGGTCAACGATCTTTGCCTGTCCCCGAAATGTTGTTGGGGACAAATTAAAAAAAAAACATACAAACGTCTAAGTTGTCAATTGTCATTGTACGAATGTAGTAATTTACTCTGTGTCTGACGTCTGTTTTGTATCTGTCCGCCGCGCAAATTTTTTTCCGGTCGTGCGTTGAAGCGCAATACAAGCAAATTTTTTCAACTTGCTGATTAAAAATAAGGAGAGCTGCTCTATCATTTTTTTTTTAACTGTTGGACGACGCCATTTATATAAATAGTAAGTAATGATTCATTATTCTAAATTTAGATAAGTGCAGTAAGTAATAGTAATTTAAACATTCAAGATGTCTCATGATGTATTTGTAAGTGTAAAATTCTAATTGTCAGTTTGAAACAAACATGTTTTATCCTGTTTGGGTTATGGGATTTGACTTGATAAATACATATTTAAAGATACTTTTACTAATTACGTAAATATTTGTAAGTTGTGTTGTTGGATAGAAGCAGGCGTTACTTTGCGGAAGTTCATCATGAATTTAAAATATGTACCTACGTTTCACTCCGAAACAATGTGTTGTTTTCAGTTTTTATGAATGTTCGCGGATCATGAACTTTCACAAACGCTAGTCTCTCGCGTCAGCTAGTGTAGGTGCGTTAATGGCGGGTTTTATTAATTTTTCATTTAATTTAATTGTTTTCAGATGCACCGCGAAGAAAGCCGGCGGGAGGTCGTGCCAGCGATGCGCGACGAGCGCGACATCGGTCGGCCCGTCGCGCTCCCGCCCAAAAATGGTCAATTTGCAAATAAAAATGCCCGCCTCAGGAGCTTCGAAGGCTGGCCGCAAAACATGCGCCAGACGCCGGAGGAGCTTGCTGAGGCAGGCTTTTTTTATACGGGAAACGAGGACGCAGTTCTATGCTTCCACTGTGATGGGGGCTTAAAAGGGTGGAAGAGGGGGGACCAACCCTGGGCCCAACATGCCCAGTGGTTTGATCGGTGCCCATTTTTGGCCCAGGCAAAGGGCAAAATTTACATCAAAAAGATGTGGAAGGAAGCTCGCGGCATTCCCACGAACGCCCGTTGTGTCTATGTCGCGAGTTTCTGGGAGGACAACTTGCTACCACAGGTGCATTCGGGTACCAACCATGAGTGGATTTACAACATGTTGGACCTGAGATTATTTCCCCCAGAATAATTCTTTATTCCATGGGAAATTAATCAGGTCCATCATATTATAGATCCACTCATGGTATTAAAAACCTTCTAGTGTTGTAGACCAATAACTAAAGATAAATTAGAGTGATTTAAAAACTCAATTACTTCTAAAAATAAAAGTTTGCATTTGAAAACAGTCATCCAGACATGCTTTTTGATGCACCTTTCAAAACAATAGATAGAGTTCTTTAGTTTTTGTATACAGTTTTTAAAATATTTAAAATCAACATAATTATTAAAATTTTGACATCCTCAAATACAAACTTTTCATAATTTCAAATTACCTATAAAAAAACTTGTGTTCATGTGTATAAAAAACCTTCTAGTGTTCTAGACCAATAACTAAAGGTAAATTAGAGCGATTTAAGAACACAATTAGTTCTAAAACTACAATTTTTGCATTTGAAAACAGTCATCCAGACATTGCTTTTCGGTACACCTTTTAGAACAATACATAACATTCTTTAGTTTTTGTATACAATTTTTAAAATATTTAAAATCATAAGATATAATTATTGAAATTATCCAATTTTCAATATTACCCGAATGCACCTTATGGTACAAGTATGTTGTAACATGTTTTGATGTAAATTTTGTCCTGTCCCTCCTCCTCCATCCTTTAAACCTTCTAGTGTTCTAGACCAATAACTAAAGGTAAAAAGAGTGATTTAAAAACTCAATGACTTCTAAAACTACAAGTCTAGCATTTGAAAACAGTCATCCAGACATGCTTTTTAGTACACCTTTCAAAACAATAGAGTTCTTTCTCGCTATCAAACAAGTGAAACTGCATAATTGTGCACTGGCATCAGTTCACATTTTTAGTTCTAGTGGCCTAGACGGTATCTGAACTTTTTATTAAATAAACAACTAAGAAGTTCAAATAAATCTAAATTGTATGTACCAAACTTCATAAATGGGTATGGTAAGCGAAGGCTCGAATATATTGTTCCAACATTGTTTGTTAATAATGTTCTGTTTGTTCCTAAATATTGTATTTATTGTATGCAATAATAACCAGTGCACAGTAAAACTAACTGTGTTTGTGTTGCACTATGGTTAGGCTTAATTTCAATGTGTTGTTTGTTGAAAAATAAATAATAATAATAACAATCTTTAACGATTTTCCGGATACGGTAAAGAATCTTCTAAAAGATACTAATATACTCACGAACGTCATAAGCGGAAACTAAAGAATTACTTTTTGGGACAGCCTGTGTAGCGTCGCAGCAGCGGTTTACTCACACTTTTACAATATTTATTTAACTACCCGATAATGATTTTTGTTTGTTAATTATTTTAGTTCTTAAATATTGTATTATGTAATAATAACCAGTGCACAGTAAAACCAACTGTGGTTTGTGTTGCAATATGGTTAGGCTTAATCTAAATGTGTTTTTTTGTAGAATAATAAATAAATAAATAAAAATAATATTATATCTATTTTGTTTGTTATTGTGGTAGTAACAAACTGCAGCTGATGATTTGTTCTCACTTGTAATTTATTTAAAAAAAAAGTATATTTTCACTACTCTTGCTCAAAAACACTGTCATATTACCACTCCACAGCGGGGCTAAAAATACTCATTATTCATCTTTACAATAGTCGGAAATTATGTTACTGGGTAAAAGCATCTCCCTTATCCAAAATTCCAGACTTTGTACATTTAATTTTCAATTAAAATAAATCATTGAATATTGTACTAAACTATTTTATTTTCTCGCAATCGTAGTGAAAAGCAGAGTGTAACACGTGGGGCTAAACCCATTATAAACTCGGTTACTCGCCTTACGTCTCGGGCCCTAAAAATACCTTGTATATAATGGGTCTTTTTAGCCTCTTGTATAACAATCTACTATTTTTAATCATTGTAAAATATTTTTGTAATATATATGTTTCCTCTAGTAAATAGTTGTTTTTGTTTATTATCACTAAATTGCATATATAACCCACCTACCGTATACTAAAATAAAAGAGTATAACTATACCTCATTACCTCTAAAATAACTCTCCTAAATTTTACAAGCAAAGCTTAAGAAAAGTACCTATTGTTTTAAGCTACGTATACAATGTCATTATAAATTAGAAAGAAAATTCATTTATTGTTTAAAAAAATATTTTTTTTAATATTTTGAGTCACGTTACATATTTTAATATAACCCCCCTGGAGACGCCGCTGAGGTCCCATACGGCACTACTTACACAATCAGAAAAAGAAACTTAATATTTCAATAGTAGGTATGTTTTATTATAGTAAAACATACTTACTGTTAAAGGTACATACTCAATAGTTGATAATTATATTGTTAAACACACTGTGCGTGTGGTATGTTGCCGCCCGCACTCCCGGAGCGTCAAAAAAACCGCGGTGCGTGATACGCCGTCCGACAGTGCAGACGGGCGACCGTATAAACGAAGTTATAAGACTGATTAAAACAAATGTTATTTTTGTAAGTATTTATTACATAAATTTCTTGTTCTTATAAGAAAAATAACATTTAAATATAAACATGACTTTTCTTTATATATATCAAAATCAACATAATAATTATGAAATACTGTAAGCATTTAACTATCTCAGTCTTCAAAACAGTCTTTACATTTTTAATATTGTACTAAACATGACTTTTCTTTATACATATCAAAATCAACATAATAATTATGAAATACTGTAAGCATTTAACTATCTCAGTCTTCAAAACAGTCTTTACATTTTTAATATTGTACTAAACATGACTAATATAAACATGACTTTTCTTTATACATATCAAAATATATCAAAATCAACATAATAATTAAGAAATACTGTAAGCATTTAACTATCACAGCAAAACAGTCTTTACATTTTTAATATTGTACTAAACATGACTAATATAAACATGACTTTTCTTTATACATATCAAAATCAACATAATAATTATGAAATACTGTAAGCATTTAACTATCACAGCAAAACAGTCTTTACATTTTTAATATTGTACTAAACATGACTAATATAAACATGACTTTTCTTTATACATATCAAAATCAACATAATAATTATGAAATACTGTAAGCATTTAACTATCTCAGTCTTCAAAACAGTCTTTACATTTTTAATATTGTACTAAACATGACTAATATAAACATGACTTTTCTTTATACATATCAAAATCAACATAATAATTATGAAATACTGTGAGCATAAACTATCTCAGTCTTCAAAACAGCCTTTTTACATTTTTAATATTATTTGACTTATATTATTTCTTTTAGGTAGCTTAATATTACAAATCAATATATAAAAATATTATACATAATTATTGAGTGAGACGGGTAGTCACAATAAAATAAATACTTCCAAAACTATATCTACAGATATAATAAAACTATATATAAATATACATATATATAAATATATATATATCTAATAATAAATAATAATAAAAAAATATATAAATGAAACAAAAAATATAAAATTGGGAGTGGGATAAAGAATTTTTGAATATTAATTCAACATTTTTGATTTAATATTCAAAAAAGTCTTCATCCCACTCCCACTCCCACTCGGAGCTGAGGGACCCCAACGACTCCCAGGAGTCATACCCCGAGGACTCCAAGGAGTTGGGGTCCCCCAAATCCGAGGCCACTGATACAGTTGAAGCCGACGCAGTCCCATGACCTGTAACAAAATAATATTTACTCAGTATGTTTGCGTATATGTTTTGTTTTGTTCAAAACACTTGGTATGTGATACTTTATCACAACTTGGGCCTCAATAGCATAAAAAAATAAATAATAAAAATGAAAAAAAATTACCCGATTGAGGACTCTCAGGTGGTGTCTCTGGTGGGGGCTGGTCAGCATCGACAGCAGCTTCTGCTGGGTCAGCTCCAGCTGGGTCAGCTGGGTCAGCTCCAGCTGGGTCAGCTCCAGCTGGGTCAGCTCCAGCTGGGTCAGCTCCAGCTGGGTCAGCTCCAGCTGGGTCAGGGGTTGGCTCGGCCGTAGAAGTTGAGGGGGTATTTCTAAGAAAAGTGAAAATTAGTCATAATATTTATTTAACAATAGGCCACATAGTTAAAAGAGTCAATGGATGTTAGAGTCCCACAAGATGCTGGAATGGCGACCCCCTACTAGATGGACCGAGGATATCAAGAGGCTGGATGTTAGTGGCTCGAGACTTGTGCTTCCAGGTCAATACAAGAGGCCTATGTCCAACAGTGGGTGTCTATCGGTTGATAAGTTTAGGTAAGATAACAATAGGCATAAAATAAGAGGTGACTACAGTAACATTAATTGACAGATGGAATACCTATTGGATGCCGGACCATCTGAAGAGGCTGAACCAAAACCCAAGTCACTGCAAAAAATCACCATTACGGTTGACGTAATTGAACATGAATGATCGTGTTCTTCATTCAAAACCTTTGAAAATGTATCCAAGGTCGAACTCAATAAACTTGTTCATTCTAAAGTATTCCATACACTGTACAGAACAATATAAAAGAAAATAATCAATAAATCAAAATGTACTTACGACATGTTTATAATGTTAAAAAACAGCGCTGAGTAAAAATTGAAGTGTAGAGTCGATCACCACAAACGGCTAAAAAGATAATGATCACAGACCACAAATGAAGGACGAGATCAGTGTTACCAACTGTCCAAAATATTTATCCCTAATTATCCCTAATATTGAGTTGTCCCCCTAAAAATATAAATTCATAATAATTTAGAAATAATATGCTGTAATATGTTTCAAAAGTCTTATTTAATACAGACAAAATATTACGTATTTATCTGAAGATTCAGATTTTTTGAAATCATACATGTTGACAATTAATAAATTTAACATTTTTTTTTATTCGATGAAAATTGCCGCCAGTTGCCTCAGAGTGGTTGTAGAATAACGTATTATATATCGTTATAAGTCGCTAGGTCAAGAAAGATATATTAAAATTATCATCAATTTAAAAATATTAAAAAGTCAAAAAGTCCCTGAAAATACCCCTAAAAATTTCAGACCCCTAAAAAAATCCCATTTCACTTATTTGCCCCCTAAACGGGGGGGGGGGGGGAACCCCTAAGTTGGGATATATTATCTATATGTATTTTATTGAAGTAAAACATACTTACTATAGTAGGTACCTCATCATTATCAACCCATATTCGGCTCATTGCTGAGCTCGAGTCTCCTCTCAGAATGAGATGGTTTATTTCAATAGTCCACCACGTTGGCCCAATGCGGATTGGCAAACTTCAGATATTATTTTGTTTGTTGTAATCCTGCAAAATGTATTTCTTGCAAATCTTTCACCTCCGCCGCTAGACAGACTGTTATTTGTATTAATGGCTAGAGTAGAGGTATAAATTAAAAAAAATTTAGACATTCGTATTTTAAATTTTATTCTAGTTAGTTTGTTTATGTTTTGACTGACATTGAAAATAATTGAGCCGCCTATTTCACCCTGTTGAAGATACAAATGCGCGGCGGTTGGTGGCCTTGAAAAAATCTTATTACTCGTAATTCCTCCGAGCTCACATATGATAATGTGTTCGCAATGGCAACCCTGTTTTTTATTATAGTACACAATTTTTTCATTATAGCAAAACATACATAATATTAGGTATAGGTACATAATCAATACTATTATAAGTATAGATTGTTACATTAGTTGATAATTATATTGTTAAACACGCCGGGCGTGTGGTACGTTCCCGCCCGCACTCGCGGAGCGTCAAAATAAAACACGCTGGGCGCGATACACCGTCCGATGTACATGGGAATACCGAGTCATCTTAAAAAACACTAATGGTGTGTAATGCCGCATACGCATCGGGTAATTACGTAACACAGCGTGTGCGTATGCCGCAGGGAAAGTGTTAACACATAGACTTTCATTCCGGACAAGGCCATGGTTCCCGAGCAATGGATTGTTCCGGAATAAAAGTAGCCTATACGATAATCCAGAGTAAAATCCATTTCCGTTCCAAAGGAGATGGTCCAAAATTGTATGGAGCTCAGGATCAGTCATTGTACCCAGACAGAAATAAAAGAAAATGTTTTTTTAAACTATTTTTGATTATACGATGGATCTTGATAGCCCAATGGATATGACCTCTGCCTCCGATTCCGGAGGGTGTGGGTTCGAATCCGGTCCGGGGCATGCACCTCCAACTTTTCAGTTGTGTGCATTTTAAGAAATTAAATATCACGTGTCTCTAACGGTGAAGGAAACCATCGTGAGGAAACCTGCACGCCAGAGAATTTCTTAATTCTCTGCGTGTGTGAAGTCTGCCAATCTGCATTGGGCCAGCGTGGTGGACTATTGGCCTAACCCCTCTCATTCTGAGAGGAGACTCGAGCTTAGCAGTGAGCCGTATATAGGTCGATAACGAACGATTATACAAATCTACGAATTTACTTTAATTCTTTCGAAATAATATTCATTCTCTCCCAAGAAATGCAACACTAATATGGGTAATAATGGCGGATTGATGACATTTTCAATGCAGTAATCGATTTGACGTTTGCTGTCAATCGTCATTTCATAGTTGCTTTAAGGGCACCATATTGATATAACTCAAAAACTTGGGTTTTAATTTTATTTAGTTAGATTTATTTACTTTAATAAATTTTTATTCAAATCTTTGTATTTTTTAAATTTTAATGATACGGGGTACAAGAGTGGACCTGAAATGGACCATCTCCTTTTTTTTCTTTTTTTTTTATTCTTTACAAGTTAGCCCTTGACTACAATCTTTCGGTTTCTACACGGCATCACACCGGAACGCTAAATCGCTTGGCGGTACGTCTTTGCCGGTAGGGTGGTAACTAGCCACGGCCGAAGCCTCCCACCAGCCAGACCTGGACAAAATAAGAAAATCTCAATCTGCCCAGCCTGGGATCGAACCTAGGACCTCCGTTTTGTAAATTCACCGCGCATACCACTGCTTTCAGCCAAATAGCTTCAGTAGCCGCAGCGTAAAGAAAAAACAAACAAACACATTTACGAACTTTCGCCTTTATAATTTTATTGTGAATACAGAAAGCTTACAAAAGTAACTAAAATTATCCTCAACCGGTTACGTAGGTAACACATGAGTAACAAATTGTTACATTTAACAACGTAAGTGTTAAAAATGTTTTTTACGATCCAACGCGCTGGCAACCCGACGGGCGACGCGTGCTGTTATTGTCAATAATGTTAATAACAACTTTATGCTGGCAACATTTGTTGTGGAGATGCGTGAACTTGCTAGGTACTTTGAATTAAACGATTTACGTGCCTTTATACGGTCGACATTCAACCATGATTCAATAAATTCTTGCAAATATTATCTGTCTCAAAACATCTATAAAGATAAATAAGATAAATATACTTTATTTGCACACCACAAAGACAAAAACAAGTGAAATAAAAAACAAATTAGGAAGAGATCAGCATACAAAAGGCGGCCTTATCGCTAAGTAGCGATTTCTTCCAGGCAACCTTCGGTTTAGGAAAACTTAAGGACATCAGCAGGTGGCGTAAAACAAAAATAACCATAGTATTAGTAATACACATACATACAAATAATTTACATCCTAATACATAAACAATATTACACAAATACCTACAATAATGAATAAAATACATATCAAAATATACTAATAAATACCTTATATTGAAAAGAAATAATATATACAGATCGTCTTTACTGCACCAGATAATGAGACTTTACGGCATTTTTAAAAATGTCCAGTGTCTTTGATTGCCGTATGTTTAAAGGGAGAGCATTCCATAACTTAACGGCTTGCACAACGAAAGAATGTTTATAAAATTTCGTCTTATGCACGGGTAAACATAGAGTTAGTAATCGACACTGTCTCAGTTCAGACTGCACTCCCTGAAACGTAAATTTCTCCTTATGTATTTTCAATAGAGACAGTGGTTATGACATTAATCTCAGTCAAATAACCATAGATCAGAAATCGCTAAAAGCTAACTGTGCAAATAACAATCGACCCATAGAGTTACTGAAGCGGCAAATTAATTATTTATTTATACGGATATTATAAAGAGGTAAAGTTTATTGGGGTTGTAGGTTGTTGTGCTGTAGGGGGTAATCTCTGGATCTGCAGAACCGAATTTGAATACTCATGTACCACTACCTTGTACCGGACTGATCTCTGGAACGACTGAACCGATTTTAACAAGAACTCACTGGTACGTAAATGAGATCATAGAGCAACATATACGGAACAATTAAGGGAACCCCTTAACGGTTTACGGTACCTTGTGTTTGGGCTTGATTAATTTGTATTGCTGAGATATTTGTACCATGATTGTGACTGTCATTAGGGGTCTGATGTATTCGTTTGAGATGAAATTTCACACTAAAAATGGAAAAATAATGAAAATTTTAATAAAAAAAATACAACCGACTTCAAAACCTAAATACGTACCCACTAAACTAAAAAGTGAAAAATAACATCATAATATTATGTTCTACCTGCTAATCAGTATGTAGGCGGTGCTAAGCCGGTGATGTATACACACTAGACACTCATATAATTTTCGAAAGTTTCCCTCAATTTCTCCAGGATTCCATCATCAGTTCTTGACATGATGGCAATGGGACCAAATAGGGACTATACCGTTTCAAACAAAAAAAGAATTTTTGAAATCGGTCCAGGCGTCTTTGAGTAAAAAAAAACCGAACGAATTGAGAACCTCCTCCTTTTTGAAGTCGGTTAAAAATATATAATTCTAGGAGGATTTATGAATTTTTCGTGAACAAAGTCGCGGCAGTAAGCTAGTTACGCAATATTATGCAGCGTTCATAACATTACGATGTAATTTAACTACTGCCTACTTAAATCCTCCATTATGTGTATTTTTTATTATTTTTTTCTGTTTATCCAATAAAATGTATTTTATATTCGCGAACCTGCTTATTTTTAAGGACCCCACACACGTAAAATGTAAAGCTCCACACACACTCCCCCCTTTATTGTAATCCCCGCAATAAAAACGATATTAAATTTAAGACTGTTCTTTTTATAACGCATGGAAAATGCGTTCCATATCAGTTGTAAAAGAAACGGTGGATTTTGGAAAAATAATTGATTATTATTGGTTGTGGATTTTGAAAATAAATAATATATTCCTTTTTTTGGATTTTTACTAGCTTCAGGACTCGCTGAACCAAAGTCACTGACTCAGCGAGTCGCGAAGCTAAAGTGGCAATGGGCAGGCCACATAATTCGAAGAACCGATAGACGTTGGGGTCCCAAGGTGCTGAAATGGTGAAAAGGTTATATTTAACACTTAATAGTAGTCATAACTTCTTAGATTTTTTTCTCCCAATACATAGACAGTAAATGCTTCTTTTTGTGAAAAAGAACTCTGCTCTATGCTCACACCAACAACGCAAATCTGAGAACTATTAAACTATTAAATTTATATAAATTTTCCATTTTACTGGTAAAGTCACATAGAAACCAAAGTTACTTGTCTTGGCTTTACATTTGTTATAAAGATTTGCTATAAAATTTCTGCTCATCAAAATTCCCCTTATCTACGCGAAACAAAGCATAGACATTATAATTTTTATAGAGAGGCCCGTGAATCCGCCATTTTGTTTCAGCATTCGAAATTTAAAAAGCACGAAATAAAACGCGCGTTAAAACCGTTTGAAAGTTATTTTTTATAGTCAAAACGAGGGAAAATCGGGATTGTCTGCCTTACAATAAAATATAGATAGCAAATGCCGTTTTTATTATGAAATGTCATTAATTTTTTTACGAGAGGTAATCGTTCTTAAGGGCTGCTAATAAAAAAAATTAATAAGATCCTTTTTATTTGCGCCTTCAATTTTTTCTTGAGACAGATTTTTTGGTGAAGAAAGAACTCTCAATACACCTATTTCTGTAACTTAATTATTTTGTTTTTGTTTTTTTTTGTAACTGTCTCGTAAATCTATATAATATGATAGGGATGATTGTGGGTAAATAGAATAATGAGTTCTTAAAATTGAAATTACATATGCTTGAATAATTGAAACAGCATATTCTAAAATTTACAAATAAATAAGTAATTCTATAAGTTTGATATATAGATTAGGTACTAGTCATAAGTTGAGTTAGAGAAAATTATAAACGAAAACTTATAAGTCTTTCTCAGAATATTATTCTGCATCAAATGAGTTATCGCTAGTAATTTCCCTTCCATTCTCACCATTTTTTCCAGGAAAATCTCTCGAATATCTCTCGTATTTTATTACAATTTTAAAATATTTTTATACTATCGTTTAAGGACTATTAGTCTTTTTCAAAATATAATTTCAACCGACTCAATCGTACAATAGCACCACAAGTACCGGAACGAATCCGAAATTTACGGACATCAATAAAAGTAACTCGTTAACGAAATTACTATTCGACTTGCTCGACCTCATCAAGACACATTACCGAGTTTAATTGTCAATAAACACTTTAAATATTATGAGCACATTTAAACAAGACCGTTGATCGGTTAAAATTTTTATTTAACAGTGGGTTCCGTACGTAGCTTCAAGAAAGTCTGTCGTTAAGAGTTCTCGCAGACATACACTATTATAAGTTACGCACACTCTGGTGATCAGAGGGCCTAGTGGCAGTTTCATACTTTTACTGTCACGTAACGTAAACGCGAATTTCTAAGGAATTGAAACAGCGCCATCTAGTGGCACTACTGCACAACTGTTTCAATTCCATATAAATTTGCGTTTACGTTAACGTGATGTTAACGTGATGTTAGTATGAAATTATTGAAAACTCCCACTAGGCACACAGTTCATCACTCGGCTAATTACTTCACTTGGTTGAACACTGTATCTATTTAGTACCATCGTGGTACGTACGTACTACTGTAGCACCCAAGTAAAATTAACCCCCTCGTCTAACGAAATCGTCTAACCAATTTATTGGATCCCAATCGTGTAAGCATCAAGACACAGATTATGCACAATTAAAATGTTGTCAAACTTTCTTATAAAGTGTACAATTTAGTTGTCCAATAGTCGGCCAACTTACACTATTTATAGTATATGTGCTGGAGCTTTAATAGTTAGACTTTCAGTGTTTATAAAAAAGGAAAGCCTGTCAACTGTCAAAACGTTAGGCAAACATGCACTTTGGACCGTGGTGGCTTTCTACAAATCTATATTTATTTGTAATTTTTTTTTCTCTCTCTCTTTTTTTCTCTTTTGTCATTTTATTGATATCACCAACATAGATTCTAGATTTGATCTTCATTTTTAACCGACTTCCAAAAGGAGGAGGTTCTACGTTCGACTGTATGTATAAATTTGTTTAATTTTTGTGACATGATATTTATCCTACTTAACACCAATTACTTGGTCTGTGACACGGAACCCTAAAAATTAGGGGTGTCATAAAATCCCCTGCACCATCATTGCCACTACGAACGGAAAATCGAATTTTATATCCGTTTTACTTTCAAGGCGCGTGCGCATGTCTGTGACGTCACATTTTATGGAATATCAGATAATACAACCGTTTTACGATGCTCGTTAAAACTATAAATGCTACAGCTATCACATTAAAAGGGTATTCAGTGTTAATTTGTCAGTACATCATATTATGGAAGTTAATTTTCATAATAATTACATGGAACGATTATTAGAATCACCTTTCTTATATTACTTGAAACACCAACTTCAAATAACACCAATTTAGGCAAATAAAATTTTATTTCATTTCATTTCCTTATTATGTCCGGGGCATAATACTCCTCCAACTTTTCAGTTGTCTGCATTTTAAGAAATTAAATATCATGTGTCTTAGAGGTGAAGGAAAAACATCGTGAGGAAACCAGCATACCTGAAAATTTTCTTGATTCTATACGTGTGTGAAGACTGCAACTAAAAACGCAACTACATGACTAAAGATAGCGTTGCACGTTGCATTCACATAATAAAACCGATCATAACGGGGAATATATTCCAATCTATAAACAGTTTATGACAGCGGTGCGATGCATTTACGATGAACGAGATCAGAGTTTATTACGAGCAAGCGATTAGCCAAAATACGACTTGACCGTAAATAATGTGTGTAAAAAAAAATAATAAAACATGTATGCGCAAAAAAAAAAAGAAAAAGAATAACTCAACTTTTTATTGTGACGCGTTTATGCGTCTCTTTTTATTCATTTTATATTTATAGTGATGTGACACGCGTCGATACGGCTCGATATATTTTACGATCGTATTTAATTTATTTGTGCGATCGTAAACGTCAATGTAGAGCATCAATGCTCGTTGGCTTTTGAGATTATTATTTGTTACCCACGCGGTTTTTAACGACGTTGTTACAAGATTGCTGGTCCGCCATTCCTTGCGATGACGGCTCTTTACTGTTAAAGTCGTAGGTTATTGCTGGTCGTCTTTCTTAGCGTATGTGTTTGGACAGACCGTGCTGGAAAAACATTGTTTCGCTTGTAGCATTCAATCTATATAAGAAATTTAAGATATATTCAATCATCAGTTAACGCCTATTTTGTGATCATAATTATAATATATTATTTAAATCAGTAGAATGTCATACGGTCATTAAATGGATTACGAAATATATTAACTATAGAAAAATAAAATATTACCTAATTCTCTCAGTATTTTTATTGGAAGTATTTTGAAATAAATAAGTACTCATAAAACTGCAGTTTTATATTTTGTTTAACTTAATCTACTTTGTTTTATTTATTATTTCAAGTATTACACATACTACTGTACGCACTATTACAGCTTTTTTACAGTACAATACACTAGTAATAACTGAAAACGACATACTTTCATACAAATAATTCTTAGAACACTAACATTGTACTATTATGATTGATAAACCAAAATGTTTTCGATCTTGAATAGACATATAACCATCACAGCCAGTTTACTAAGTTAGCCATAAAGCTATCTATGAAACGTATTCCCCATTTTACAGATTCATATAGAATTCATAGTTTAACGGTAAAACTTCAGAACGGATCAGATAAAATTTTCAAGTCGTCAGATGTTTTATTGTGAAATCAAACGTCAATGTAACGTTCCACCGCAAAGAAAATAGAAACTTTGTTAGCCGTTCAGGTACGTAAGGCTTCATTATATACATTTAGGTAATGTAAGAAGTTAAAACGAGATTTACGATTGGGAACATACATTTACTTTTTAAACTCAGTTTGAGAGTATATTTTAGTTTAGACAATCATCTTCGGCGAATGGCCAAATGCAGATTACCGATTGTAACTCTTTTTGTAAAGAAGTTTTATAAAATTACATTAGATTTTTATTTCTGTTCATTATTTCGTTCTAAACATTTTTATGTTTGTACCTTTGAAAAATTAAGGTTTATCGATATTTTTACATTTACATCCCTAAAACAAACATAAATAGATTTTATATTTATTAGTTAACTACTCTATAAATATATAAATACTTTATTTCATTTATAAACTTGTATATGTCATCGTAAAATCTATACTAATATTATAAAGCTGAAGTGTTTGTTTGTTTGTTTGATTGAACGCGCTAATCTCAGGAACTACTGGTCCGATTTGAAAAAATCTTTCAGTGTTAGTTAGCCCATTTATCGAGGAAGGCTATAGGCTATATATTATCCCCGTAATCCTACGGTAACGGGAGCCAAGCGGGTGAAACCGCGCAGTGTCAGCTAGTTGTAAATATTGTTAGATTATAATTTATCTCGCGAGATTGTAAACTGTCGAAAGAATGTGAACCGCAACATACTGTTTACAATTTAACGTGTATTATTCGGTAAATTGTAAGAAAGAACGTAGAAATTAAAAGAAAATACCAAACCTATCATAACTAATGGCACAGTAAAGATATTACAACCAGTATAATAACTCGGCCGTATTTTTGAAATAAATACCTACAGCCGCGCGGTACGTAAACATGTCATAGGGCTGCCCGCATGCAGCAATTTAATTACATTTGCTAACTTTGTGTTTCCACTTAGTTTTGTGATTGTAAATAAACTTTTTTTATATAAACAAATAAAATACTTTGTAAATTGTAGTAAAATGGGGAGTGATAAATAAAAATGCGTGTTTTTTGATTGGTTGATGTAATTAAGGCTGATACTACGTCAATGATCTTGAAGGATTGGTCGTATTCTTAAACATATTTATTTCGGTGATGCCATCTAGGTATTACCTCCACACTACGTGAACAAATAAAAAAAAAGATAAATACCTTCATGAAATTGTAGTGATTTAAAATAGATAATGAAACAATGAACAAACGCACTAATTGTCCCTACGATACGATAGTTCCCCTAGATTTCTCTAGGATGCCATTATCAGATCCTGACATGAAAAAAATGGGACTAACCTGAAAGAATATTCATCCAAACAAAAAAGAAACGGTTTACAAATGACGGAAATATCGCTGTAAATACGATACGATTCTTTTTGGAAGTCGGTTAAAATTCTTGTCACCAATGCCAAGCTGAGCAAAAGTTTTATGAGCTTGCACATTAAAGTGCATAAAATCCGCCATTTTGATTTTTTAAGAACTAAGTTACCCAGTGACACTCGGCCTATCTAGACGAGTCTAATGACATATCATTTATCAGTATGTGTGCTTGGCAAATTTGTTCGTAACACTCCCGAAGGTCGGCGCGGTCCGGGAGGGGGGTAACGATGCCCAGCGCGTACGACTTCACACCCGCGCAGTCCTTTCCTCCCGTCGCCCGCATACAACAACAAGTCATAACATTCAAACACATACTCCTCCTTTGGGCTTCGCCGCAGTCGGGTAACAAAACACAAATGATCCGAGCACAGTCACACAATACATTGTACAAGCAGTCGAGGTTTTAATACAAGCTTATCGTACCTACTGTATCGTGATTCATGAACCGCGTATAGCTACATATTTCAATCGTGTCAATCACTTTCCTTTACTCTATTCACTTTATTTACTAATCCAGATACCTACCTTTATTCTGGAGATAAAAGGAAATACCTTATCCATTAAAAAATACAAGATTATGTACCTACCTACTAATAAGTAAATTTATTTTAAAGTTAACCTTTCAGAGTTTCCAGGTAACTTAAAAAAAGTTATCTCTGGATGGGATAATTTTGAATTCATGCATCCAAAAACGGCACAGTATTTCCTACTGGTCATAATTAAAAAAATCTAATACTATTAATACACTTTACTCTGTTAATACACCGTGCGTTCGTTCGTCACCGCGGCACAGTCGCGACTGTCTTCACCCTACGATCACCCCATGTTCAAGGAGCGTAGGTATAGCTCGCGTTTCGACCTCTAGTATGAAGTCCAACTACTGGTTGTAATATCTTTTCTGTGGCAATGTCTTTGTTCGAGTACCACAAATAGTTTTAAGTTATGGGTTATATTATACCTCACAAAGTTATTTGAAATTAATTAATTATGATTCCCAAGTATAGACATGTTCTCATTCGTAAGACTTTAATTAATGATTATTATACATATAAATATTGCATTTATTCAAGTGATGTGAATTCACTTAATATCAATTACTCATACATATCTATACTAATATTATAAAGAGGTAAAGTTTGTAAGTTTGTAAGTTTGTCACATTTTTTAAATGGGGTAATCTTCGGAACTACTGGTCCGATTTTAAAAATTCTTTCACCAGTAGAATGCTACATTATCGGGGAGTGATATAGGCTATATTTTATATTGGTATCATATATATTAGCCGAGTTATCACAGTTTTTGTCATACAGGTCGGACCGAAAATCCTCTTAGGCAGACTTATTCGCATGCGCTGCCTTAACCATCGTGTAAAATTGAAATAAATGTATGGAGGCTTTATGTATCTTTAAAAGTTCTACAAAAAAGTCCGCGACACCATATACCTATCTTCTATACATTAGCAGATATAGTACCTTTTGTGTTTTAAAAATTATTAATTTTATATACTTAGGTTTGCGTCATTATTTATGCTACTTAACTTAAATCCTTATCAAAATAAATTATTTAATAATCACAAGGATGTTATGGAGATAAGATTTGCCCTTTATAGTATGTTAATTAGTTAAATAGTTTCGGAGATAATACAAAATTTCTAAAAGGCGGAATGCCGCTTATGTTTAAGCGCCAACCGCCAAATTAAGTTGAACCTTCCTCTATAGGTTTCTACGTATTTTATAGGGATCAGCATTTTTGGTTACTAAACTCTATGTAGGCGTTTTATTCATTTACCAATAGATGGCGTTGAGCAAAAACACCATATTTTTGTACGGCGCTAGGGAGATTTATGCCGACTACATGATGATCGAAATTGATTGTTCATACATCGGTGTTGGTGGTGAATGAAAAATTTACTTAGATTTTGGCAAGTCGATGTTAATCGTTAATGAGTATGTTCTACTTCTAGGCACGTAGCCACGTAGCACGTAGGTAGTTAAAGTTAGCTAGGTACTGTTTGTCTGACTCTGTCTATTTACGTATTTGCTTTTTAGATTTAGAAATAGAGATTAGAGACATACTTTAAGTTTTAATTTATAGTTTAGATACGCCGTACTTTCTTTGTTTAGGTTCAGGACCAGGTTCAGGTAATCAGGTTTAAATTCAAATAAATAATTTGTAATTTTATTTTATTCGTTTCGTTTCGACTTTCGACTTTCGTCATACGTATTTCGTGTAATTAGATATTATTTCGTTTTATGGTATTATTTCGATTGTTGTGTATATAAATTAATTAAAACTTAGTAAGTGTAATTATAGTGTTTTGTGTTAACTTAATTTTGTAAAAGATATACATACGTAGTCTATACTAATCTATACTAATCTATATCTATACTAATATTATAAAGAGGTAAAGTTTGTAAGTTTGTCACATTTTTTAAATGGGGTAATCTTCGGAACTACTGGTCCGATTTTAAAAATTCTTTCACCAGTAGAATGCTACATTATCGGGGAGTGCTATAGGTATATATTTTATATTGGTATCATATATATTAGCCGAGTTATCACAGTTTTTGTCATACAGGTCGGACTGAAAATCCTCTTATACAGACTTATTCGCATGCGCTGCCTTAACTATTGTGTAAAATTGAAATTAATATATGGAGACTTTATGTATCTTTAAAAGTTCTACAAAAAAGTCCGCGACACCATATATCTATCTTCTATATATTAGCAGATATAGTGCCTTTTGTGTTTTAAAAATTATTAATTTTATATACTTAGGTTTACGTCATTATTTATACAACTAAACTTTAATCCTTATTAAAATAAATTATTTAATAATCACAAGGGTATTATGGAGATAAGATTTGCCCTTTACAGTATGTTAATTACTTAAATAGTTTCGGAGATAATACAAAATTTCTAAAAGACGCAGAAATTCCACTATATGACGCCCGGCGCTTTCATTTACGTAGTTCCCGTTCCCGTGTGAATATGGGGATCAAACATAGCCTTGGACACTCGCAAACAACGTAGCTTTCTTTTGGTAAAACAATTTTCCAAATCGGTCCAGTAGATCCAGAGATTACCTCCTACAACCACACGAACTTTACCTCTTTATATTATTAGCATAGAAGTCTCTATTTCTCTTGGTCGTATCGTAGGAGTAAGATAGAGAAGTTACAGGGTAGGTTAGGGTACGGGTAGGGAAGCGTAGGGGTAGTGTAGGGGTAGGGTAGGTTTAGGGCCGGGTTTAGGGTAGTGGTAGGGTCGGGGTAGAGGTAGGGTAGTGGTAGGGTAGAGGTACGGGTAGGATAGGGAAGTGGCAGGGTAGGGGTAGGATAGGCGTGAGATAGGGGTACGGGTGGGATAGGGGTAGGAAAGGGATAGGGTACGGGGAGGGTACGGGTAGGATTGGGGTAGGGTATAGGTAAGGTAGGGGTAGGGTAGGGGTAGGGTTGGGGCAGTGGTAGGGTTGGGGTAGTGATAGGGTAGGGGTAGGGTAGGTTAGGTTAGGTTAGGGGGTAGTAGTAAAAATGACATCGAATTTTACGCAGACGAAGTCGCGGGCGTCCGCTATTGTCATATAAAGCATTTCAGATAGATAAAAAAATATTTACTAGAAATCCAAATAGAATCCAGAGTAAAACTACACCAGCTATACAGGGTGATTCGGACTTTAGTACCGATATTTTTTTTCGTGGTTCAGTATCACTAAGAAAACATAAATCTACAAACAGTTCGATACATTTTATGTATTTTTTTTTTATCAATTTATGTCTCAGAAATAACAAAATAATGGACACATTACCAAACAAACTGCGCAAATGCTGGCGGCACTTTGTAAGACGCCGACAAAGAAATACCGGCCGTAGGCATATCGCTTCGGCTTCGACTGACGGGGGTGGCAGAGGTGAGGGGATCGAAAAATCCCTGAGGACGCCTACCGAATTGCCGATGGGCGACCAGTGACAGACAATCTGCCGTCGCTTGCGCATTTACTATGTCGGGATTTTCAAATCGCGACTATTACGAAATGGGGCGAGTGTATTTGCTCAGCAATGAACGCCTTCGTGCAGCTTGCACAATGTACGAGTGAGTGTTCCTAGGCTACGAGCCCAAGGAATCCTGAACCCCGCAGTGCCTAATGTGAGGAACAAGTGTTTTAAATAAACTAAATGAAAATTTTATTAAAACGTGCTCGGTTGTGCCTCGAAAGGAATGGACTTCATTTCGAACAATTGTTAAAATACAGTGATTAAAATTTTCAAATTAACAAAAACAAACTTAGTAAGTAGATATCATTGATTAATGTAAATATGCTGATTACAATTTTTTAAATACGCCTTTAATGCAAAAGTTTGCGTAATAATAATCATCATCTGTATTTCATTATTTCAATCGAAAGTTCATAGTTTTTATTATTATTATTACGCATGCACTTCAGGCATTATTGATGGTCCTAAGCCCAATAAAGTATGAAAGGAATATCGGTACTCAGCTCAAAAGTGACGACCTTTAATTATTATAAAAATAATAGGTATCAAACAAAAATAAAATAAACGCACAAAGGTCAACGGCCCTTGGCGCGGGCGCTCGCTAACCTACCTACCAGCTGATTTTGTAGTTGCCTATTACCACAGTAAAGATATTACAAGCAGTATAATAACTCGGCCGTATTTTTGAAATAAATACCTACAGCCGCGCGGTACGTAAACATGTCATAGGGCTGCCCGCATGCAGAAATTTAATTACATTTGCTAACTTTGTGTTTCCACTTAGTTTTGTGATTGTAAATAAACTTTTTTTATATAAACAAATAAAATACTTTGTAAATTGTAGTAAAATGGGAAGTGATAAATAAAAATGCGTGTTTTTTGATTGGTTGATTTAATTAAGGCTGATACTACGTCAATGATCTTGAAGGATTGGTCGTATTCTTAAACATATTTATTTCGGTGATGCCATCTAGGTATTACCTCCACACTACGTGAACAAATAAAAAAAAAGATAAATACCTTCATGAAATTGTAGTGAAACAATGAACAAACGCACTAATTGTCCCTACGATACGATAGTTCCCCTAGATTTCTCTAGGATGCCATTATCAGATCCTGACATGAAAAAAATGGGACTAACCTGAAAGAATATTCATCCAAACAAAAAAGAAACGGTTTACAAATGACGGAAATATCGCTGTAAATACGATACGATTCTTTTTGGAAGTCGGTTAAAATTCTTGTCACCAATGCCAAGCTGAGCAAAAGTTTTATGAGCTTGCACATTAAAGTGCATAAAATCCGCCATTTTGATTTTTTAAGAACTAAGTTACCCAGTGACACTCGGCCTATCTAGACGAGTCTAATGACATATCATTTATCAGTATGTGTGCTTGGCAAATTTGTTCGTAACACTCCCGAAGGTCGGCGCGGTCCGGGAGGGGGGTAACGATGCCCAGCGCGTACGACTTCACACCCGCGCAGTCCTTTCCTCCCGTCGCCCGCATACAACAACAAGTCATAACATTCAAACACATACTCCTCCTTTGGGCTTCGCCGCAGTCGGGTAACAAAACACAAATGATCCGAGCACAGTCACACAAAACATTGTACAAGCAGTCGAGGTTTAATACAAGCTTATCGTACCTACTGTATCGTGATTCATGAACCGCATATAGCTACATATTTCAATCGTGTCAATCACTTTCCTTTACTCTATTCACTTTATTTACTAATCCAGATACCTACCTTTATTCTGGAGATAAAAGGAAATACCTTATCCATTAAAAAATACAAGATTATGTACCTACCTACTAATAAGTAAATTTATTTTAAAGTTAACCTTTCAGAGTTTCCAGGTAACTTAAAAAAAGTTATCTCTGGATGGGATAATTTTGAATTCATGCATCCAAAAACGGCACAGTATTTCCTACTGGTCATAATTAAAAAAATCTATTAATACACTTTACTCTGTTAATACACCGTGCGTTCGTTCGTCACCGCGGCACAGTCGCGACTGTCTTCACCCTACGATCACCCCATGTTCAAGGAGCGTAGGTATAGCTCGCGTTTCGACCTCTAGTATGAAGTCCAACTACTGGTTGTAATATCTTTTCTGTGCTAATGGTTTCTGAGCAACTCAAGTTCCGTTTCTTTGAAGTATGTTGCGGTTCACAATCTTTCGATAGTTCTGAGTATCGCCAGATAGGTTATAATCTAACTGTATTTACAATGTTACGGTGCCATATATTTTGATCCTATAGAATTCTATCTAAGTCAACATAATCCAAACCTTTGATTGTAAAGTAAATTAAAATCCTTTTACCAATTTCACATCCAATAGCAAACATCACTCATTTCGCGAAAGAAATCGCGAAATTAAATATAACTCATTTCGCGACTCCTTTCATAAAACCTCTTTTCTTATAACGTACACTGTAAATAACCTAACAGATTGCTTCCATGTTTGTTAATTTACAATGAACTTTAATACAAAGTAGTAAGGTTTATATTTCAATGTAGGTATAAGGTTTTTTTCGAGTAGCCAGATCGGTATCGAGTGAAAATTATCCGTCGCCCCCAATCTCTTTTGAACCGATTTGTCGCGAGTCCCTTTGTTCCACTTCAAAGGTATTTTTTGCTTGCGCTTTATTATTACGCTTGCTTGCTTCGGATTTGCGATGCGATTGTTGTTTACCTGTTCGAAATTTGAATATCGGCGAACTATATTTCAAAGTACCTACATATTTTTCTTTAGGAAATAAACGAACATTTTATCTTAGTAGATTCTGCTACCGGATGGTAGTGGACTACTGTTTGTAAACTGTTTGTAAATTAAGCAGAGTCAAAGTAAAAACTCAAAATTAATTTATTTCATTTAAGCTTTTTTATTAATTTATTTAATTTAATTTAATTAATTTATTTCATTTGACGGCCTCCGTGGCGCAGTGATATGCGCGGTGAATTTACAAGACGGAGGTCCTGGGTTCGATCCTCGGCGGGGTAGAATGAGATTTTCTTAATTTGTCCAGGACTGGCTGGTAGGGGGCTTCGGCCGTGGGTAGTTACCACCCTACCGGCAAAGACGTACCGCCAAGCGATTTAGCGTTCCCGTACGATGCAGTGTAGAAACCGAAAGGGTTGTGGATTTACATCCTCCTCCTAACAAGTTAGCCCGCTTCCATCTTAGACTGCATCATCACTTTCTATCAGGTGAGATTGTAGTCAAGGGTTAACTTGTAAAGAATAAAAAAAAAGAAAAAGCTTAGTTTACAAGCACTTTAGAAACGTCAGCCCCCCCTAGCCAAGTGGCACATCGATTCTCTTTCTACAATCGCTAACGCTTCGAAAACTAAAAAGATGTATGGGAATGACATTTGTTATCGACAGGTCACGTGATCAAGATCTGTCATTCACATACATTTTCGCACTTGCCACAGTACTTTTATGAGATGATGGTAATAATTAAAGTGGAAAACTTAAATTTAAATATATGCTATTTGGAAATGAAACTTATTTGATTTGCTGAAAAAAATGTAGTCACTTGAAGTTTTGGTGCTAAACGTTCGTAGATGATTTTTCACTTAGAACTGAAAAAATAATGAATTATTATTCATTTATATAAGCTTCCGCAAAGACAATCTTCCTCTATATACTTTAAGATATCAAAGATAAATAAAATAGCTGTAGATATAGAACATAACCGAACAACATTTAAAATAATATGGAACCAAATACAAAATGAAATATAATTTCATAGTATTAAGTCTAATGTTTGAAATTTCAAATTAAATTACGTCCTATCTACCTTTGTTTTATTTCGAATTCTCTATTTTACCTTAAATTGCATCTTATCACCAGAACAGAAATTCGAATTTTATTCCAATGAACAATACGATTCAATTTTGAATATAAATGAAAGAACATCCCAACGATATCTTTTACACGAATTTACATTTTATCTCCAATGAAATTGGTTTTAAAATTGTTTACCCGTAGTACATTCAAGAATTCTAATTTAGCTTTTTATTTACTTCCCAAAATGTATGCAAATCACCGCGATTGATGCTAGATGATCAAACAGCACCTATCTCTTTTCAACTTCTTTCTGTTATGTATGTTTGTCCCTTTCCCCCAATCGCGAAAAGTAATTTATTGTGTGTATTCAATTTGGTTTAAGAAATTAGGTATAATAAAATTATACAGTTCACAGTATCGTTAAGAATGATTCCTATTATGTAAGAGGATTTTATTTTTTTTAATTTTCGTCCTCTGAGAGGGTGTTCTTTGTACCTGCGGTGTGTAATCCCCTTAAATTGGATGCTCTGATAAACCTTTGAGTTATGTTTTGTTAACATCTGTCGTTATAACGATATTCGGTTTACCGGGATATCATAATTGGATGATTTCATCAAAATGGAAATTTAAGAGTGTGCAATATGTAATTTGGTGGTTACAAATGGTTCTGGATCTCAGATTCTGGAAAAGTTAGGAGCCTGATATTTGCGTAAATGATATTTCAAAGTGTTAGCTTCGTTATGACTATACAAAATACACAATTTGCAAAACTTTTCTCGATAGTTTATTTTTTTTGAAAAATACATGTTTTGCTCACATTTTACTTTCAATCTCAGGAAAAGCATACTTATTTTCTTAATTTTTTGTTTTGTATAGAAAATTAGGTATATATCTTGAACATGGCCATTTTGTTTTTCGTTATGTTGTTTAATTTACTTGCAATTAGGTTAAAATGGTTTTGGCGCTCACGTCATAAAATTTGCGTCGCGCGTCAATCGCTCCGTGCTTTTCACTCACGTGAAAGACATAATTCGGCGTCTCGTTTGCGCTTCGAATTTTATCCATATCGTACCGAAGTGCTGCGCGCTCTTAACTACATATTATAAGATTTTTATATAAATTACTTCCAGAAGCCTCGCGTTTTCACCTCCCGTTCCGTGAGATACTGGAATAAAGTATAGCTTATGACACTTACAAGAAACTTGTCTTTTGGTTAAAGCATTTTTAAAATCGGTTTAGTAGATCCAGAAATTACCCTCTACAAACTCACAAACTGTACCTCTTTATATTATTATACACAGATTAGTATAGATATAGATTAAATTAATTTCTATATTTTTTTCGGGCACTGGATTGTGACTTCACGCACGCACGTTCATTTTTACACGAAGCCCGCCAATGCGCATCGGAACAGCATGGTGGGTCTACACTCCATATAGCCTCTTCTCTAAGAAGGTAGACCTGATCCTGTACCCCTTAAAAGACTGATAATGATGACGATAATTACTTATGAATTAGTACAGTTTGCAGCTGCTAATAAGTTATTTATTTACAAGACGCGATAGCCCAGTGAATATGACTTCTGTCTTCGATTCGGAGGGCGTAGGTTCGAATCCGGTCCGGAGGATGCACCTCTAACTTTACAGTTATGTGCATTTTAAGAAATTAAATAGTTTTTACTTGTCTCAAACGACGAAGGAAAAACATGGTGAGGAAACCTGCATACCCAAGAATTTTCTTAATTATCTGCGTGTGAGAAGTTTGTTTGTTTTCCACTGCACGCTGGGCCACTGTGACTAAGGCCTACCCCTTCTCATTCTGAGAGGAGACTCATGCTCAACAGTGAGCCGAATATGAGTCGTTAATGATGATACTGAATAAGTTATTATGAAATACATATTTTAATTTGATAGGTAACTTATTTTTATTTATACTATGACTTTAGTGAGATAAAATACTCTCCGTAGGTAGCTTTATAAAATACGCGAGCTTTTAGACTGCTCCATTCACTATGTTATTATCCTTACAACATGCAAAATTAAATTGCTTATCCACTTTAATTTTACTATCTAAGAATCGTAAAATACGTTTATTCACTGACTAAGTTCATTCTAAATCTAGATCCAGAATCTATATTATTGTTTTTACACAACCTTGTGTAAACAGTGTAAATTACAGAAGCATTAACATCCACAAAGTGCTTTTACAGCGGGATAAAGCAATGGCTAGTGAATAACACCTTTTATTAAAGGACCCGATAGTTTATGGTGATTTTACAGTCGGTTTAACAATCGAGATTTAGATCTGGGTCTTAGAATGTATTTGTTATGCTTTCGGCGTTCGCTTGAATTATATACCTACTTCGCAAAACTACGTCCGTATTATTAAAGAGTGCTGTTGGGAAATATGTATTACAAAACAAAACCACCATAATAATTATTGTTAAGATACAAAAGATTATAAGATAATGAGATTTTTAGATCAACTAAGCAGATGAAAGATATGAAAACACTACTACCTGCAAGAACCTTAAATTTAAGAAAAAGATTATCATTTTACACATTTTGTATAAATTTTATTTACAATAATTAATTATTGATATTAATTATGAATTATTTTTAAAAATGTGGTATGATTTGATTGCCTTTATCAATCGTGTATTATCTCGTTTTACTAAAATGTATTACGTTTTAATGGTTGGTTCTACGTCTAAATTACGTTTTTTTAACAATTTAAACTATGCATTGCTAGGCCCAAAACTGTTATGAATATTAAAATGGATTTTTGTTCTTTACGGAGATGGAGATAATAATCTGGTTTTTCCATCTATATTATATAAATAAGTAGGTACCAAAAATTAGATTATGAACTTTAATAAAAACACATAATTAATATATTATGTCATGTATCACTGTATCGCAAAATATAATAACAAATATCGCTACGATATAGTGCATTGTAAAACGGCTTTTAAATAAGCGTATAAAGTATGTAATAAATTGGTATCGACTAGAAATCGAATTCGGCTCCAAAATACGGTCGTAACACATGCGTCGCCTCCACCCCTGCACAATAAAAACGCAATTCAAATTATCTTTACAATAAAACAGTCAAGTGTATCACTCACTTGAATTACTTCTCAAATCTTAGCACGTAACGATTTTACAGCGTACGATACAAATCGTATCGTAGCAGTAACGATTTTAAATTTTGTGTTTTAAATCTTTTGTATAATATATTACATACATAAATTGGTGATATTCCGTCTATTTATTGATATTAAAATTTAATTTTTAATGGAAAAAGCAAGTCAAACTTAATTCTCTAATTATCACCTCTTGCGACTTGGACTATATTGTTTGTAATATTTTCGGCTTGACTGCATATATAATAATTGTGATAATAGTTTTAGTGGTAGAGTTTTCACAAATAGTCAACTAACGTTTCAAAAGTGCTTGTAAACTAAGCCTACTTAAAATCAATGAATTTTGAATTTTGGGTGAGTTTTCTCCCAAAAATCACATTCACTCAATAATTTATTTTTAACATAACCAAAACCAGAATAATTTAAGACAAAAAATATAAATGAAGCTCGAAAAATGAAGTTTAAGCTATTAAGCTTTTAGTTTATTAATTTTTCATTCAAGTCTTCCGCGAAAAAAACGAAAATAAACTAATTTACCCTCTTTCAAAATTAATACTCCACAGCTCCGGCCCATACGCAATGTCAATAAAAATTTACAACAACCTTCCAGACCGTATACGTAATGAGGCGAAAGATATTGCTTTCAAAAATAAATTAAGGGACTTTCTGGTCGAAAAGTGCTATTACACGGTGAATGACTACTTGAATGACAAATAAAAACAAAAAATAAAATCGGTCTCCCTATCACTCACTCGACAAAAGGCTACGCCCAAACTGGGTATCCATAACTTGCATTATGTAATAAAATGTAACTTGTAATTATTATTATTATATTGTATAATGTAATGTATGGTATTGCTTGATATTAAATAAATAAATAAATAAATAAATATTACAAAGTATATTTTATAGTTTGTCTCTCTGAATTAGTCGCAGGAGTTGTAGTGATCGTATCGCAGACAATAAAAAGCATCCACTGAAACTCACGTACTAAACTTTATGAGGGCATTGTTTTATTAATATCTATAAAAAGTGCTTCCAAGTAAAGCGTTTTAGCTAGAAATTCTCTTATAGCTTTCAGTGTTTACAGTCTTTATGGACTTGCTAAGTTTATTATTCTTATAAGTAGCTGGAGTTTACTCTATGCAATTCAATTGGATTATGGTTTTGTTTATTTGTTTACGAGATAATTGTTTGCATCTCTTAAATTTTAGGTTTAGTTTTATCTGACTCTTTAGTTTTAATGGCTTTTCATGCAACAGCACGAGTTTCCTTACTTACCTACTGGTTACAATCCACTGTTTATTACATAGATATAAAATTTTGTATTATTGATTGCAAAAGCAAAGAAAAGTTTTGCAATTGATCATTAGAAACATTTTTTCGCTTGCTCCAGTGTTGGAACTTAGAAGCAAATTAGAATATTTAATGATGCGATAAATGTTTTGGAAAAAATAATGTATTTTACTTTTTACACGCTTAAAATTAGCTTCACTTGTAACTATGTATGTAAGAAAATCTTGGAAGCTTAATTTGACCCACTTCCCGGTCTTCGATTAGGATGAAATTTAGCACATGCCCTGAGTTCTGATGACAATACATGACTAGCTAAGAAATGTCATTACAAATCCAATATGGTGGCTTACCCAAGATGGTGGACAGGCTATTTGAAATGCACCCCCGTGATATGGGTATCAAATAAAAGGGTTTGCTATCAGAAATACGAAAAAATTATCACGTGACCTAAATCCAATTGTAATTTTCAGTGCGTGGTAAAAGCGTGGTTTTTAGTTTTTTAAACTATTTTTAAGTTATTATTACAGTTAATTTATTGAATTTTTTTCTCTTTTACAGATAATTTAATGTATTTTTTCTTTTTATTACAGACTGACGCTGCTACATCAGAACCGGTGTTTGCTGATAAAGATTCGTCATCCGAAAGCTCAATCTTCTCCTCCATACTACCGGACAAAGTGTCTGGTTCAATTTGCACTGCCGTTTTGTGCTTGGTCGGTTGGAAGCTTCTTTGTAATAAACGGTGAACTATATTACAAAATTTGCTTGGTTTTTCTGACCGTTACAATGCTAGTTTACGATTCGAATGAGAAAAGACCTTCACCCACCTTTTTTGTAGAATGAAAAATGTTTTTAATCAATATTATTATGGTTAAAAAATATAGTGCGAGCAGGTTTTCTAACAATTCGTAACCAAACAATTATTATTAAACATTATTAATTATTATTAATGATATTTTGAGTTTTTTGGGAAACCTATTCGCAATGTTTTTTTAACATGCCTACTAATTTTTATTTAAAATATTTCTCATCCAATAAACAGATCGGTGAAGGTGGTTTTTAATTCAGATCTTTTACTGTGCGTGCAAGGATATATTTAATCAACGTATTTTAATGTACGTTTTTGTAAATTTTATAAAAGTTATAATAAAATACCCGACTTTTACATAAATGTAGACAAATCTAAGTACTTGTATATTGTACTTTTAGAATCTGTCACTGACGAATGATTTCTCGTGAAATATCGTTTATAAGTAACGATATTTTGTTTTGTATAAAAATACTTTTGTAGAAACTTTATACAAGATTATGTAGTTAATATTGACGTACTCTGTAAATGATTGATGTAACGGTTTTATTTAAAAAGCAAATTTAAAAAAATATATGATTTATTGTAAACATACAAACACTGTATTGTTGAGATGATTAATGGATTAAGAGTAACATCAAGGTAATGAAGAGATGCATCGATAAATTGCTGTTCGTATTTGAAAATATATGTAAATAGTATAATGCCTATTTTGTGTAGATATATTTTTACAATTGTATGGAAAAAATAATTAGGTTATTTTGACGGCCAATACAAAATCAGCAATAAATCAATCAGCGAATTAAAAACAACGTGGTATTACATTTGTTAATTACTTTTAGTGAATACTAAACTATGTTCAATTGATAAAACACGTGAGATAGGGAAATGATAATAAAGTGGAGGGTTTCACTATAAATTAAATATATAAAGAAATTGCGTAGTTTTCATAATGTAGTAGTTTTTGTATGAAAAAAAAAACAATTAAATGACGCACAAAATTGTATTCATAAAAATGTAGAAGGACACCTAATTAATAATCATTGTAAAACTTTATATTTTATATCGTCTTGAAATTTTACATTCCGCTTTTGATGTTGAATAAAAAAATAATCATGAAAAAAAACAAACAAAATTGCTTGTATCTTGTTAAAAGTTTGTAGTAGTAAAAAATGTTTACACGTTGAATATACAGAGGTTGATAAAGATTAAAGGTCATAGATCATTGAACCTACACAGCGCCTGTTTGGCACTTTGTATAGAATACTATGAGCATACTCTCTACATCAACTCCGGAGGGCCTCGTTTACGTGTTTACTACGCACAGACAACAGGTGACACTCATTGGTGAGTTGTTATGACAACCAGTTGTATGCACCCTAGCTTTGCGCTACCCATATATGGGACGCGAATAGATTGTGCACTATTGAGTATTTCTTGTACGAGGATAATGCATTCGCGACGTTCGCTGATTAACACGCGGCACCCATCCGCGGATCATCTGTCGACAACGAGTGGACACCGTACGACGAAACAATGCTGATCAGGCGCTGGGCATGTCCAATGAGCTACGACCCTAATGCTTAATGTAATATAATTATTCTTTAGAATGGACCAGGTGAAGACGTTTATATAGTAACAAAAGTAGATCTTTAAATAAATCAGAATAACGTCTTTAACCCCATAAATTGTTCCAAAGAAGAGCAGCCTAAAATTTTGTCATTGTTTGATCTCATTATATTATTTTTTTTTGTAATAAAAATGTTTTATTTTGTAATATCTTAGTGTAGGAAATAGACCGTTTTTTGGATAAGGGTTCGTGCCAAGTTTTCAATTTTCTGATGGTTTTGTACATCTAAATTATTAAAGCTTGTAGTGAATGCGGTTATACATTATTTTACAAATTTTGGTGAATAGAGAATCGTATTTTATTCGATCCAATGAAATCAAATCAAAACAAAAATCCAGATTAAATGACGGAAGCACACTGATATAGTATTATTATTACCCGATGCTTACGATACTTTGTTAGTAACAAACTAAAGAAGCTAATGTGAATTATGTGTTTAATATAATATAGCAATACATGTGTGACCGCCTTTATTTATAATAATTACAATTACAATTCCACTAAGTAAATGAAATGATGATTTATTAAATGAAATTTAATTTGCCAGTTAAGAAAGCCATATCGGAATTCTATTATAAATATAGACGATTATTTTAAGATAATATTATGTATTTAATATTTATAAAGTTAATAGGAATGGGCAGACGTATTAATGCTCGTTACCGATAAGTAAACGGCTTTTTTTAGTTTAAAATATTGTAAAAAGTTAGTAAAAGCTAGTATATGATTCATCAGTTGTATTGAGGCTTTGTTTCTATGAGATCTAGATACTCGTACAAACTATAAATTAATACTTTTATTATTATTTTTTTTTAATTTTGAATACCTACTCGTATAAAACTTTATCTATTTTCCGCCATTATATATTCTTATTAATTTTAAATTTATAATCATCTATAGTCCGATTTATCCATCCATAATAAATAAAGTCAAAATATTAATAATACTGTTTTAATTTTCGATAATTATTATGAAAATGTATATTTTGCCACTAAATGGGAACAAAATATTTCGGGAGCAAAAATGTTAAGTTGTCATATAGTAGTTTTATTTAGATTTTATTTTAAGGTAAAACAAAATATACAGAAGGATGTGTTCAAATGTGATATGTATTTATTTAAGGAGTCGATTAAAATAGAAAAAAAAAGAAGTTTTCCTAATGATCTCTTGGAAACTCTTGTGTGCTATACGTATTTGTTAGCGATACACTAATGAATGTAATAAATACTACTGTGTTGATACTCACAAAAAGCGAATTGTAATTGTTATAATTTTTTTTCGAATCATAAAGTAACTCACAGCAATATGTTTGTAGATTACAATTGGTGAGAAGTATTTATAGTATTCACTAGTGTTTGGTTACACAATGGAAAGACAAGCACAGTAAGAGTTTTGTATATAAATTAAAATTGGTATGCTTACGCTCTTTTATAAGGATTGTAGAAAAAGAATCTAAATTTCCATAATAATGCTATTAAAAAATTATTCGGAGAATATGCAACGAAAATTTATTGAAAAGAATTCTAAACACAAAAGGTCAATTAAACTGAATTAAATTGCTTATAGTTATTTATTTACAAAACACTTAATAATTTTACACACAGCAATAATTAATTGGTTTTGTAAGTTTAATAAAATATTTTGTAAATCGATTTTATAAACCATTGCATCTTCTCCGAAAAGAGCATATGCTTACGCTGATAAAACTATGTACCCTAAATATTATAATAACTCCTAATAATTCAAAAATAAGCAATATACTGTAATTACTCTTAGCCTGTAAGAATTATTTCACTACCAAGTTTTTCTTTCTATGCATACGACGACATATTAAAACAAATATATACACATGAAGATACTAAAAAATAAACTGTCCGTCTATAATATCATACTAATACATATTATACAGTTGGACTATACTGATCAACATAATTATTATCTTAAATAACGCAGACCTGAAGTTTCACAACTTTGGTGCAAGTGACGTAATCGCATTTATTCTGAAGTCAAAACGAGCCTGATCAATATTTTTATTTTTTATTTATTTCGGACAGAAAACATTTACATATTAAAGGTTACTACAGACTTGAATTATTACCATGCAAAGGAGTTATTAAATATGTAAACAACAACACTATCCACGAATTACATAAATGAAAAATTAAAGCGTCACAAACAAACAATACAAACAATATCTTGTTACCTATCCAAAAAGTATTTTTTCAGCACTTTCGTAAACATTGAGACATTGACTGCTCACTACAATGTCATCGTATGCAAATCTTCTTACATCTTATAATTTTCTTTCAACTAAAATTATAGTAATTGTAACTTTGATATTTTTTTTTTACTTTTATAATTCTACACGACGCTTTCTTATGAAAAATCATTTAAATGAACGTGTTACTTAAAATAATTATGTTGCATAAATGGCCTGTAAATTGTAGAATAATTTAGTTTTTAGTAAATTGTGTAAATTACTTTATGATTATTACAATAATTATATAATTATTATCCCATACCAATTGATTTTTATAATTTGTGTATTCGATTAGATTTAAATTTTTATTTTGAGATTAACTGCCAATTTATTACGTCTGTTTTATATTCTTTATTTAAAAATAATATAATTTTTTAATAATAAAGTGACTTTTATTTGTATTTCCATTTTGAACCTAATAAATGATTTGTAGTAAATAACGATGGAGTTAAAAAAGAGCAAAGGTTCCCGAATCTTCCTTTTTGGCTATTGGCTACAAGCAACTTGATAGCTTTCACTTTAAAGTCTAAAACTAGGGGCTTTTATGACTTTTGCATATGGGTTGTCAACGGCAGGTGGCAACTGCTACTGACGACTGCAGTCGACTGCTGTTGACTATAGTCGAATGTCGTCGACTGCCGCCGAGAATTCGGCGACTGCAGTTGACTGCTGTTGACTATAGTCGAATGTCGTCGACTGCCGCCGAGACGTCGGTGACTGTATTCGACTGCCGTTGACTGCAGAAACGGAGTCGAGAAATTGGTAGTGCCTTCCCTGGCGGAGATTACGTTAAACCATCAGTCCTGCAGGTTAAATCACTATCTTTGACGTATGCTAGTTGACGTATACGAAACTTAGATTTTATGTGACCAGCCGGGGATCGAACCCAGGACCTCCGTTTTGTAAATCCACCGCGCATACCACTACGCCACGGAGGCCTTCAAAATGCGTACAATAGGGAGATGACATTTCTCAATTGATTTGATGTTAATATAGATCAAAATAGTGAATAGGCCTGCTGGTCATTAATTTTAGCATGGGATAGTTGTATGAACACTAATAGTTAGACACTATTTTCAGTTATGTGCATTTAAAGAAATTAAATATCACTTGTCTCCTCAAACGGTGAAGGAAAAACCTTCACAGTGTGAGGAAATCAGCATACCTGAGAATTTTCTAAATTCTTTACGTGTGTGAAGTCTATCAATCCGCAATGAGCCAGCGTGGTGGAATAAGGCCTAATCCCTCTCATTCTGAGAGAAAACTTGTGAAAATTGTAAAACGTTACTGTGTAAAAAGTAAACCATTTAAATAGATAGATATATAGATAGTTACTTAGATAGATAGATAGGTTAAACCTTTATTGCACATAAAATATTAACTGCAAGATTGTCCTTGAATCTTATTTAAAAGATACGGCAAATTTTCTTTAAAAAAATGTCATCACGAAAAAGAATGGTAGTAAAATGAAATCCTACTCCCACTGGAATGACCTGGAAGGTATAAGCTCCATATATCTTATTCTATGAAGGGAAACCTGACTTGGGGACTAAGGGGGTTGTTGAAATATATTTATAATTATGGTGAACCTCTACTAAAAGCTAAGTTAAAAATAGTTGAATGGGAAAATTCTTAGAGTATCTTTAGCTTAGCTTATCATTCTCGCATCGCATGGAAACCAGCCTTATAAGTAAGTACGAATTTTAAATCCTTCCATCAAAACTTTTAAACATTTGCCATTTTTAGAACATTAAACCGAAGTTCTGAAACTCATGTGTAGTAACTGCTCAGTCTAAGTTAGATCGTCTTTGTAATAGAAAACATTATCCGCAAAAGTTGCACTTAATGTGGTCAGTAAGTGATCTATTTCACTCTAACGGGAGTTAGATAGTTTTATGGTGTGGAAGGAAAGTTCTAGAATTATACACTGTAAGGATTGCACACAGTGGATATGAACATCATTATCAACCCATATTCGGCTCACTGCTGAGCTCGATTCTCCTCTCAGAATGAAAGGGATTAGGCAAATAGTTCACCACGCCCAATGCGGACTGGAAGACTTCACACACGCAGAGACTTAAGAAAATTCTCTGGTATGCAGGTTTTCTTACGATGTTTTTCCTTCACCATTTGAGACACGTGATAATTAATTTCTCAAAATGCACACAACTGAAAAGTTGGAATTGCATGCCCCGGACCGGATTTAAATCCATACTCTTCGGAATCGGGGGCAGTCATATCCACTGGGCTATCACGATACGTGGATATGAACGCTGCCTACGATTCAGAGGCATAGGTTCGAATACACTACGGAGCATGCATCGACATCTTTTTTTACTGTACGAAGTTAAATATCACGTGTTGCGAAGCTAAAGTGCCAATGGGCGGGGCACATAGTTCGAAGAGCCGATGGACGTTGGGTTACCAAGGTGCTGGAATGGCGACCCACTAGCAAGCGCAGTGTTGGTCGGGTGGTCGACCAACACTGCGCTTGCTAGTGGGTCGCCATGTGGACTGACGACGTCAAGCGAGTCGCAGGTATTCGCCGGATGCCGGCGGCTCAGAATCGTGATATTTGGAAGTTCCTTCCAAAGGCCTATGTCCTGCAGTGGACGTCCGGCTGATATGATGATGATGATGATGAGATATAACGTGTCTCAAATGGTGAAGAAAAAACGTGACGAAACCTGCACACCTGAGAATTTTCTTAATTCTCTTCGTGTTAATCTGCATTGGGCTAACATGGTATAAGCCTAACTCCACACAGAATGAGAAAGGTTAGGCTCGTGCTCAACAGTGAGCCGAATATGGGTTGTTAATGACTCGTAAGTTCCTAAACTGACTTGAATTGGGAATCGAACCCCAGGTTATTTAAATTCATCCCATTTTATTCGCCTTCTATAATCCGCGTAGGAAGCCCGATGGTATTAAAATTACATGATCGATGATCAGCCGCGTCTATATGCAAATAGCCATGCGTTCCCACAAATTTGACTTTCAAATATGAACATATTTGTGTATTTTTTTCCACGTAATAACTCTTACAATATTGCGAATGGTCTGTATGCAAAAGAGCTATTTGCCGGGTTGGGTTGGTTTGGGTTATTATCGGCTCAATTTTTACCATTGAATTGGATTTTTGACGGGTGTCAATGTTTTTATTATTTTGAAGACGGATGATGTTATGACAAAGGAAAACCAATAAATAAATGTATTTAATTTAAACTTACCCTTGTAATCAATCAACAAAATAGTTAAAACTTATTTTTATTTTTTATTTATTCACTACAAGTTAGCCCTTGACTACACTCTCACCTTATGGTAAGTGATGGTTCCAACTCAAGATGGAAGCAAGCTAACTAGTTAGGAGTTGGATGAAATCCACACCCCTTTCGGTTTCTTTGACGGCCGCGTGGCGCAGTGTGTAGTGACCCTGCTCCCTGCATTCACAGCCGTGGGTTCGATTCCCACTACTGGAAAATATTTGTGTGTTGAACATGGGTTTTTTTCCAGTGTCTGTGTGTATTTGTACATTATATAAGTATTTATATGTAGTATATGATTATTATAATATCAATTACTTTAATACCCATAACACAAATTACTCTGTATGCTTACTTTGGGGCTAGATGGTGATGTGTATTGTTTAAGTATATTCATTTATTTATTCTATACGACATCGTTCCGGTACGCTAAATCTCTTGGCGTCTTTTTTTTTTTACTTAAAAAAGAATATTCGACATATCTTTTTTTAAATTATATTCCTATCCCCTCCAACTAGTAAACAGTCGGGAAAGACAGTGTCAGGAGTGGGTACGACAATATACCAACGGGGCGGGGATCGAGCCACCACCAATGACTCCAACCGCTCGACACTACGATCCAAACTTCATGGTAGGAGTATTCCTACATCATCAAGTAGGTAAGGGTTTAAGAACTTTCAACTTGTATATAAACAAAGCTCTTGCACTCACAGGCTCTCGTACTATAATATGCAATATCTACAATTTGATTTTGATTGGTCGTCGCTAATCAATTTGTAATTCAGGGAACGCATCTGTGTCACAGACAATGGGAAACGACAATTTGGTCCGAGAGACCTTTGTTTTGTGTCATTACTGCCAGGATGTAGGTCTCAAATCTCCTAAAGGTATCTGTTTATAAGATCCATTTCTAAAATTTGCCTCCAGATTGCCTTTTTGAGATTTTAAGGTGTCATCATCATCATTATCAACTCATCGGCTCACTGCTGAGCTCTAGTCTCCTCTCAGAATGAGAGGGGTGAGGCCAATAGACCACCACGCTGGCCCAATGCGGATTGACAGACTTCACACATGCAGAGAATTCTGAAAATTCTCAGGTATGCAGGTTCCTCATGATGTTTTCCTGCATCGTTTGAGACACGTGATATTTAAATTCCTAAAATGCACACAACTGAAAAGTTGGAGGTGCATGCCCCGGACCGGATTCAAACCCATACCTTCCGGTATCGGAGGCAGAGGTCATATCCACTGGGGTATCACGGCTCAAGGTTTGATCAAGATGTAAATCATGACTAGGGCCAATATTTCAATCAACTCTTTTAAGCATTGGAATGAAATACTACAAACTGCAACATACTAAAAATCTCTTAAAAGTAACTAGATGCCGAACAATTACATAACCCACTGCAAGACAATAGTTCTAATAAAAACCCCTATCTGAGTTTTCACAAAAAAAAAAACGCCATATTAAAAAAACCCGAAATTCGCCTAAAAGCCATGACCAATGGTTAGTAAAGCATAATAACTAAGAGAATAAAGAATACTAACGAATACAACGGGTAACGTTACAAAAACGATAAATACGGTTTCGTATTTTCCGTTTTTAACTTTATTAAAAACGCACTGCAAAATATAAAATGAACCAACGGTTGAGGCGGAAAATCTGTACCTGGGCCATGAAATAATCGCTCTTCTGTTTTACTCTGCAAATCTACTGACCAGCGTCAGCGACGTACAAATTTTTCTCAGCGATGGCCAACCCACCTGACATCATGGTCATTCGTAGCATGACCACCATAGTAGGTAGATCGTTTTTAATACGTATCTTATGACTACCAAGGTTTGGGTAAATTAGGGCTAAAATAACTCTAAGGTATCTCTAAGGGAATCTCCTACGACTTTCAGATCTCGGCTTAAGTGGCTTACAATTATTTCGCCTTGCTAAAAATTTACCAAGTTGACTTCTAGCGCTAGTCAGAGACGAACTTAAAGAAGAAGAATTCACCTAATCACGAGTATTACAGAAGAATAAATTATACAACTACTTACATTGAAATACAAGATCTGGCATAAGAAATATATACTTTTTATTATTATTTATTTGGGATAAAAAAAATAATAATAAAAAATATTCACATTGCAAAGAGGATGCATAGTTAATTTGCGGATGGATAGTATTAAAATATTTTTTTTTTTACACTTCCCTCGTTGGTTAATTAGAAAAAGTACACTAGCTTAAAAAATCTCTATTCTTAGTTTTTATACCCAACAAAATTTAAATCGTGAAGCTTTCATACTGCAACTGTCGCCAGTGTTGCCAGAAATAAGCAATTGAGTAATGTTATTTATATACCCTCATCAGGTATTTAGTCATCTAATATGTCAAATGAAAGCTTTTTTATGCATAATGTGTTGCTATTGATTTAACTAACTAGTCAAATACTGTGCTAGGAGTGGGTACGATAATAGTAAATCGAACGGGGATCGAACTACAACCCCTTGGTGACGTGTCCGGCCCCTTCATCATAGTGGAGCTATTAAGGTTTTAAAGGTCAACTACAGACTACTACTTCTCATTTTTAGCGAAACATGTTCCATCCGCTTCCATCTTAGACTGCATCATCACTTACCATCAGGTGAGATTGTAGTCAAGGGCTAAAATGTAAAGAATAAAAAAAAAAATGTCTAGCGAATTTAAAAGCGTCGTCACTCATGGCCCTAAGTTAGAACAACGTAATAAAAGCATAGAATTTCGCAAACGCTGTGCTGTTTTAACGAATTTCGCGACAATATCAAAGCTACAAGAAATCCTCTTTTCATATTCACCTTCGCTCATAAAGTTAAAAAAAGTGTGTATTCACGAATCATAAAAACCACAATACATCGGTTTTATTTGTTTGCAGTGCCGCGCGCGCCCTCTGTATGCAAAATTGGTACGAAATTGAAAAACAAATTTGTTACATATTGCTTTTTTGATTCGGGCGTTATTCGGTTCGGCTTGTTGATGGATCATTCTGCAAGTAAGTTACTGTTTTATATAACATACCGCGGTTTAATTCGCGTAGTTCCCATCTCCATGGGAATATTGGGATGAAATAATATAGACTTTTACTCGCTGATAATGTAGTTTTCATTTGGTGGAAGAATTTTTAAAATAGGTCTATTGGATATTTTTTAGGTAAATAGGTCTATTGGATAAAATTGAAAGAATAACAAACAAAATCGCTTTCACGTCTTTATAAAAAAAATGGATCTTCGAAGTATATGTGACCGCATAACTTATTTGATACTTAGGATGATTCTTATTCGATATGTAGGTTTTCGTTATTTTTAGGACAAAGTCTGTGTAATATAAACACGGATTAAAAAAAAGTTAGAAATAAAAATAGGAAAATCTCTTTTAACGTTATGTAGCTGAAGCTCAAAAATAAAAAATAAAAACACTGCCGAGTTATACAAAATCGAATGTACTTTATTTAGGTACGACTGAAATAAAACTTCTATAGCTCTCCCTCTAAACGTCCGTTTGCCTCTTCCGATTACAATTTTCGTAACGCATAAGTCAGATTACTCCCCAAGTCAAGAAGTTTTATTTCATAACGTCTTTTCAGAATACCGTTTACTGACTGACGGATTTACTTTATAGAAATTGTCTTTCTTTATTCTATTTTAATTTTAATTTCTTTCGTCTTAATTGCACCTTTTGTAATTTTTTTATTTTTTTTTTTAATTTTATAATATTAAATTCTTATGTTACCTAAGAAATTAAATATCACGTGTCGGTGAAGGAAAACATCGTGAAGAAACCTACATACCAGAGAATTTTCTTAATTCTTTGCGCGTGTGAAGTCTGCCAATCCACATTGGGCCACCGTGGTGGATTGGCCTAACCCCCCTCATTTTGAGAAGAGACTCGAGCTCAGCAGTGAGCCAAATATAGGTTGATATATTATTATATTATTATTATTATGTTACCTTAGTTTAGATTTAGCAATTACTTTTACATAATCATTAGAATAATGAGCGTCAACTCGCCAACAAACTGCCTGTACAGTTTGGCGAGAGTGATATGTTCAATAATTGTTAAGTGTTATCAATAAAATGATAATAAATAAATAAAAATAGTTACAGAACAACGTTGTGGAATGACCCCCTGTTACCAGTGAAAGGGGTTGTCATGCTCCGACGCTTCGTGTTACCTCATTATAACCCGGAATGTTACAATGGGCACCATTCTCTTGTTTTATGATGGACTCTTTTTTTGTCTGTGGGTTTGTGTATTATTTGATAACCTATACTAGCGGACGCCCGCAACTTCAGTCGCGTAGATTTGTTTTATGATGTAACCTTCCATCTTATTTCACAGAAAGTACATAATTTTCAAAAATTCTGACGACACTTTGTTTACTTATCATAAGCTTAAACACAACATTTTTTAAACCCAAGGTTGCCTGGAAGAAATCGCTTCGTAGCGATAAGGCCGCCTTTTGTATCCTACTTCTGTGCTATACTTTCTTGTTATTTGTTTTTTCTTATATTGTGGTGTACAGATAAAGTATAAATAAATAATAATAATAAATAAATAAATAAACGCCGAATTACGACACCGTTATCTAAAAATGTACCTTAATAAATATTTTTTAGAATTTAAACTATCGTTAGTATTAATAAATCAATTTATTTTATAACACGGCTAAATCTCACTTGATACAAACTAGAGTTTGGATCGTGCTGCGTTGCAAGAACCAGCTTATGACTAAGGGCTCCGCATGGGTTCGACACTAATCGGGCATACTCTGACGTTGTGTCACGTAACTTTTAGCCGTGTTTATAATAAATGGTAACTTTGGTAGGTCGCGGATTTTAAAAGTCCAGACCGAAAATGATTTTCATTTTCTACCTACATCCGTGCTTTTTGCTCAATGCGTACGACTTCTGAAGTGCAACGCTATTGAAGCATGTAAATGTTCCTAGCACTAAACTATGCACTAATGCATCGTACAGCTAACACTAATTCATTCCGTCAACGCAGGGTAGTGGCGAAATTGCCGAAATCAATCATGACGCACTACCACCGTATTCGCTTCTAATATCACTTAAACACGCTGCCCAGCTCCAAATGGGAAGCCTTAATAATATTCGTGTACCGTCAAAGATTATTCTAATTATAAATTATAGAAGAACCTCGCGATTACACCCACGCAGTTTCCGTTCTCGTAAAATTATGGGCATTAAATATATATACTACAGCACTCGGGAATAGGGATTTCCAAATAGTGATTTTTTTTTCAATAAGGTTCAGTATTTAATGTAAACAAACAAACGAACATTCAAATCTTTTTCTCTTTATTTGTTAGCCATCATAATCTGTAAGTTCGTTCGTATGATCAAACTATATCTATAATTCTTTATTTATTCAAATTGTGATTTATCACGTTATTGATATTATTGTAAGAAACGGAATAACTTTGAAAAGTCCTTAAAATAGAAAAAATAAACGGGGTTATTTTTAAATGGGTCAGAATTTTTGATTTGGACTAGAATGTAGTTGTCTGCGAGTGATTTAATCGGTATATACTTATAATAACAACTTCATGAAATACTTTAAAATTAATGTAATTTCATTAAATTTCTATTCCATATTCCTAGTTTAATTTTTGAAATAAGATGTAGCCTGTGTCCTTCTCA